>NW_006256829.1:14696971-14718763 GCF_000478725.1 Eutrema salsugineum
ACATGGATATACATTTTACATTGTCCATAGGTGGACGTGGATCATGTGGATAGGTTATAGACAATGTAAAATGTATATCCATATCGAATATATCAATGAAAACATATCCACGCAATCATGTTCATGTTATATGTCCATTATGTATCATCCACATCATATTTTCTGAGTAGATATTTCATTGAAAGCATATCCACGCAATCATGTCCATGTTATATGTCCATTATGCATCATTCACATCATATTTTCTGAGTGGATATCTACCTAGACTTCTGATTTTTTAAAAAACTTTATACATGTGTTTTTGAAAAGTTTATTGTTTGATAAATAAACTATAGTATAATGGGTCTTAAAACAATGAGAAAATAAAATTATAATACATTCTAAAAAAAAAATTATTTTATATCTTCCACAATATAGAAAAATACAAAATAAAATAGATGGAAAAAAATAATCACTATTTTAAAAATCTAGGTTTAATCTGCTATTCATTAGTTCGTATCCACTTTATCGTATCCACAAGGAGTAATTTCGGATTAACAAAAAAGTAAGTTACCTAATAGCTATAAGTGACTCTTTTGTAAGAATAAAACTGAAAAGTGTCTTTGAACGTAAATAACTCTTTCTTAATAGACTCTCGGAACAGGCAAGTTGAAGATCTTCCCGATGATACAGAAGAAGAAGGTGATGATGAGTTTGCTGAAACCGATGATGACGATGTGGCGGAAGACAAAGGTGATGGTGACGAAGTAATAGAGGAAGAGGAATCTGATTGAGTTTCATGCATTGTATGTAGTGAATAATGTTTGTTATTATGTCATTTGTAACTTTGAATGTTAGAAATTTTAAAATTGAAAAAATTCGATTTTACGACCGTTTTACGACAATTTTAATAAACCCTAAACCCTAAGTCTAGGTTTCAAGCCCTAAATGAATAGGGTTTAAACATTACGACGTCTTTACGACGAACAGTCGTAATAGCGTCGTAATATTACGACGATTTTACGACGAGTTCACTATTTCGTCGTAAAATCGTCATAATGTTGAAATCCAAGAATTTGAATATTTTATATCTTATTGGTTGTAAGGTATTTCACAAATGTTTTTGATTGGTTATCTTATTTTATATGAAATGCTATCAATCTGATCAAAATCAAAAATTTGAAAATATTTACAATTTCATGCATGTTTTCGTAAATGTTAAGTAAAAGGTTATATATTAGATTACGGAATTTCAATATTTACTATCTCATGTTATAAATCCATCATACATGCAAAGTTGTAAACCTTTTGTTACATGTTAGGATACAATAACCTTTGCATTGTTCTTTATGCAATAACCCTTTTTTTAAGATTTAGGGTTTAGTAACTTTTTAAATAAACATCGTAAAACCGTCGTAATATTATCGTAACTTTACGACGGTTTTACGACTAAGTTCTGTAAAACCGTCGTTGAACCGTCGTAACGTTTGCACCCGGATAGGTTCCAGATCCGAGGTAATAGGTTATAAAAGTTGTAACGTTACGACGGTTTTACGACGGTTTTGGGTAAAATCGTCGTACAACCGTCGTAACGGTCAAACGCTCCCATCATGACACGTGTCATGTCATGCAGTGGACCAACGGTTATACAACCGAATCGTCGTAAAATCGTCGTAACGTTACCACGATTTTACGACGATCACAAAATCTATATAAGGGACGCGAGTTTTCCCCATTCGTCGCTCATTCCTCTCTACTCCCCTCTCTCTCTAAAATATTTCTCTATCTAAACCCTAAACCTTTCCCTCTCTCTCTACTCTCCCAGCCAATTAAATGTAAGTTTTTTGTTTTAAATTAATTTCATTACAGATTTTTTTAAATAATTTAGGTTCGGAATTTAGATTTAGGTTCAGAATTTAGATTTAGGTTCGGAATTTAGATAGGTCCGGAATTTATAAATATATGATATAATTAGTAACAAATATTTTTTTGATTTTGTAGATATGGCTCCTCGGGCTAAGAGGTTCCACTACCGACAGCTGGTCAGACGGTACGGCCCCGTCCACCTCAGCGACTAGGTCAGTCATCCTAGAGTCCTCGGGAACACAACGGACGGTTTCCCAACCGATCGTTGTACCGCAGCCAGCACCGCCTCCACCACCACCAGCCGAACCAGCGGCCCCTGCACCGGCCGATCCTGCTGTTCCGATACAGCCTGTACCGTATGCTCAGTTTACGGTACAGGATTTTCTACGCCAACCGGGTCGTGAGAGTATGAACAAACCCGGATCGAGCCCCAGGAACATTTTGGTACGAGTTTTTTTTTTTAAATATTTTTAAAAATAATTAATATTTATAATTATTTGAAATTAATTTACTTTTTCTTTGCATTTGACTAGGTTTACGACCGACAATGCGGTCGGTCGTAACGTTGCGGATATCATCAAGATGTTTTTCGTACAACCCCATACCAGCTGGAAGAAGCTGGATCAGGCAACACTTGACATTTGGTTCAAGTGTTTTGCGGTAAGTACTTTACAATTTTGATTAATATGAATTATTATTTTTACTTTTTACATTAATTACTAACTTTTTGTTTTTTTCCTAGCAAAACTGGCATTAGGAAACATCCGCACACGGACGTGTGGAGACGGCTTTCAAGGAGAAGGTCAAATTCCGCCTCAACAACACTGTTTCCGACTGGAAACGGAAGTGGGAGGTTGACGGCAACAAAGCCAAGCCGGCGCCTATGGCCGATTCCGTCTGGCGGGGTCCTGTCCAGTACTGGTTGGATCCGCACAACCAGACTACTGCCGCCAAGTGTTCCGAATCCAGGAAATTTAATTTAATTAATAATTACATTATGTATTTTTCTTCTTATAATATATTCTAATGAATATATTTTTCAGGAACGCTACTGACGGCGGGAAATCGGAAGAACGTCCCGCACACTTCCGGCCAGATTCCATTTGTCGGAAGACGACTAATAAATTTAAATTATTAATTTTATAGTTTTTAAATAATTAACCCTGATTTGTTTTATAAATATTTTCATTTTGATTTTGTAGGTCGAAGAAAACGGGGGACAACTTCCTCCGATGACGAAGGTCTTCGCCGAGACACATAAGAAGCGGAACGGTGAATTCACGGATCCTCGGGCGGAGGAGATCTACAACGCCGCCCGTGCGGCGATCGAGGTCCGGCAGACGCAACTGACTCAGCAGGCGCGTCCAACGTCTCCCGGAGGTAGTTCGGTCCAATCGACCCCGGGGTTGACGGTGGCGGAGATGGACCAGATTTTTGATAAATTCAATTAATAAATTTAATTAATGTAATTTTAATTTTAAATTCAATTTTTAACCATAATGTATTTAAATATTTTCAGGTTGCCCCTAAGAAAAAGGGGTGGGTATTAGGGATGGGATCCATCCGTGATACCCCGGCAGCTACGGCGACTGGTCACGTCCGGGCTCCGGATCCGGTTATCCGCCAGGAGATCGATCAGATGCGGACCCACTACGAGACGAAGATCGACCAGCTGTACGGTCTCTTCGAGATCATGGGAGCCGACAACCCGGTGTTCATGGCGCAGTTGGACAGGCTGCGGGCTGATGGGGTTGTCGGATCGTCTGCCGGATCATCTTCTAGGAGGCAACCACCGGTGCAGACGGACGAGGAGATGTTCCGGTCTCCTAGAGCCGGAGATCAGGCGCCGGAAGCCTCTAACCGAAGATCCAGGGATCAGGCGGCGGAAACCTCTACCCGAAGACCCGGCAAAGAACACATCGAGGACGATGGAGAGCAGGCCGGTGACGGGATCGACGACATTGATTTACATTTATCTGTAGAATTTTTTTGTAAATACTAAAATTAATTTTAATTTAAAATTTAATTAAATTTTAAATTGTAAATTATTTTTTTTTCAATTTAAATTTTAATTCGAATTAAACTTTTTTTATTTTCAATTATATAAAACGTCGTATAATCATCGTAATATAATTATTATTGTATAAAACCGTCGTATATTCGTCGTAAATAGTACGACGAAGTTACGACCAAAATGTACGACCACAAATACGACAACTATACGTCCGTGTTTTACGACGATTTTACGACGGAATGATCAAATAATTTACGATTAATTTACGACGAAACTTGCGTCGTATATTTTACGACGATCTTACGTCGATGTTTAACGACGACTTAACGACGGTCCAGGCGAAGACCAAATTGACGCAATTCGATGTAAAATCGTCGTAAACTCTACGACGCATTTACGACGATCTGTTTCCCTCAATGTTATGACGAAATGAAACCGTCGTATATTATACGACGATTTTACGTTGATTTGTCTATTACGACGATGAGTTTACGACGATTTTGAAATCGTCGGTAGTCCGTCGTAATAGCCCTATTACGACGAAATAACGACCATTTTGGCCGTTGTAAAATGGTGTTTTTCTTGTAGTGTCAGTTGTAGTATTTAAGGATCGAATCCACAGAGATTTGTGTGCCTGGTATTCTTCTACGGTTTTTAACTTTATGTCTAGATTAGATTGGTTTTAAAAGGTTGGTTGTTTATCACGAATTAAACTAAAACTTAAAGAAAGCAAATAAATCTATCCTAGAAAGCAAGTAGAAAAATCGAATGGAAAGCAAGTAAAGCAAGTAAAGTATCGAACTAAGGCAATTGAAATGCAGATCTAAATAAACAAGTAAAAATCGATTGGTTTGTAAACTATGGCTAAAAACGCTGAGCTTTTGGGAAATCTACAGGGATCATAATCGGTTTTAACACTAAGGTAGATAGATTGGGATTGACGGATATCGATATATAGGGTTCTAGAGCTAGAGTACGGCGGTATGACTACATCACTGTCGTGATCATAACCAACTGTTTCTCGCAATCCTGACCAGTAGGTTTCCACTCTGGCCCTGGAAGGGAGAGAACGCAAGAGCTGCACAAGACTCGTCAATACTCACGATCTCGCCGCAGGTAGGTTTCCACTCCTACTCAAAAATCGCTTATTTCATTCTAGGGCTGATACTTAATGAAAACTTTCGCAACACTAACTATCTAGATCAGATACTAGGTGATCAATCAAGCATACATGCAATAAGAACAAGAATAAACAGAGAACAAAGTTGAAATCCCAGATCTATAAACCTAGATGTCTTAATCGATTATGAGAGCCCCTTTTGGGAACCCTAAGCCCAACTCGGGATCTACTCAGACATGGCTGAGGTCGACATCATCATTGGTTTTAATAAAAATAATCAAAAACAGTAAAGAAAATAGATGAAGAAAGCTTCTCTATTGAAGAACTCGGACTTGAACAATCTTCTACAAAAATCGCATAAAAACGGCTAAAGGAAAAAGAGTTTCTGTAAAGTATGAAGGGTTGTCTCTAAAACCGACTTAAATGACAAGTATTTATAGTCTTCAATACTCCATGGTCTCTAGGGTTCCGGAATTGAGGCTGAGAATGACTTTGGGCTTCAGAAATATGGGCTTTAGTTCGGAGTTTGACGGCCGCGGTCGGGAGTGATGTGACCACGGGGAATAGGTGGTTGGCCGCGGTCGGGAGGCTTGTGACCGCGGGAAATGGGCTGTTGGCCGCGGTCGCGTGACTTCCTAGCCGTCTTCGAGTGGCTCCGGGGCTAATGGAATATCTTGAGATCCAAACGTTGTATTGTCTCCAAACCAAGTGAATTTGAAAGCTGGTTGATTCTTCTATAAGTTGTCCAATTTTGAGGGTGATCAGACGGTGAGAAGGTCTTCGTCTCTCCATGAGAGTTCTGACGGTCTGCATTTATCCAAAAGAGTCTTTTTGTTCCAATTTGTGCCTCTTTATCCCAAATTACCTGAAAAGTCTTTTAAAATCCGAAAACATAGAAATCCTTTGTAAACCTTTGGAAATGGAATAAAAACACCTGTAAAAGATATTAAAGTGATCCATAAAAATGGTCAAAATCCGGTGTTATCAGTCACTAACCGGTGTAGATTCTGTCTCAGCAAGCGGTGTTGGTGCCGGTGTAGGAACCACATCAGGTAGATTGGTGAAGGTTTGTTAGTATCTACCAAAGGTGGCTCGTCAGGAACATTCTCACCACTCATTTCTTCAGGAGGCAAAAACTTGAAAATGACTCCCCCTCAGTAATAGTTTCTGAACCCTCATTATGCACTGGTGGTGTCATATCAGGTGGTGCAACAAGAGGTGTTTTGCCAAAGGATGAACTGGACAACTCCACCTGAGTACGATCTCATTATGCTTTATACAGGAACACAGTTTCATGATAAACATCACGGGAGACAAATATTTTCTCTGTTTCGAGATCAAAGACCAACCAACCCTTTTCCCAAGTGGTATCCAAGGAATAAGCAGCGAGAACTGCGATCATCAAATTTATCACCGGTTCGAGGTGTGCGGGTAATTTCTTCATTTGTTGGTGGACGCCCAAAGATGAGTTCATAAGATGTTTTACAATTGAGAACAGCTGATGGTGTTCGACTGATAAGGAACGCAGCAGCATGTATACTTTATCCCCAAAAACGTGTCGGAAGATGAGCCTGAAAGAGCAGAGCTCGAGCAACATTGAGAATATGTCGATGTTTTTTGGCGACGCAGCCATTCTATTGCAGTGGTAAACATAGATGTCTAATGAGTTATGTCTTGTCCGGCGAAGTAGCTACGCAGAGGAAGAAATTCAGTGCCATTGTCTATGCGAACTATGCGAACTTTCTTTCCAAATTGACGTTCAACCCAAGTTATAAAAAATTTTCAAGACTGTCGAAACAAAGGATTTTTTTTAGAAGAATATGTGTCCATACTGCTCTGGAGAAATCGTCTATGACAGTGAGAAAGTATGTAGAGCCGCACATTGATTTGGTTCGGTATGGTTCACATACGTCATAGTGAATCAAAGTAAATAAATCATCAGCTTTATTTGAACTTTCTTGAAAAGAAACACGGGGCTGTTTTGCGCAAACACACACATTACAACATTTCTCTAAATCACTAAGACTACTAGTAAAAATGCCAACATCTAAAAGAAACGAAAGAAATTTTGAAAATGGATGACCCATTCTCTGATGCCATAATTCTCGATTATCTAGCTTAGCAATTCGACTGACTTGAGGAAGAACTGTTCCAGCTAAATGATAAACCTCATCTCATATCCCATCCGCTCCAATCAAAATCCTCAAAGCTTGGTCATGTATGAAACAAAACTCACGGGTAAATGTTACTGAACCAGAAATCTCGCGAAGTAATTGAGCAACAGAGATACAGTGTGGTGTGTAAATCAGGTGCATAAAGCACATTATGGAGTATCAGTTTGCCACTAAGATTTAGCGTGCCATGACGAGTGGCCGATGTAAAATAAACATTAGGTAATTTAATGGGACATGCATCAATTGGCCGTAGATTGGTTAGGAAATTAATATCACCAGTCATATGATGACTTGCACCAGAATCGATAATCAAATCAAATCGGCTTGTAGTACCAAATAAGATGAGTTTTTCAGTCTTACCAGAGCTCATTAGTAGAATTCTTCTTACTCTCAAGGAAAGTCGCTAAGTTGCTCCACTGAGTTGGTGTAAGAAAAGAAATACCTGCTGGTGCATCGGTGGAAGTAGTCGCAGCGTTTACTTGGCAAGCGGAGGAGGAAGAACTGCAACCTCTTCCATGTCCACGAGAAGAGTTTTTTCATCGACCTTTGTTTGCTTTTGACTGATTGGGGAACCACTCTGAGTATCCGATGATTTTAAAACATTACTGCTTTTCATGACCAACGCGACCGCAGTAAGCACAGATGAGAGATGCTTGGAGACGGCGGTGACGGAAGCAGAGAAACCAACGTTGGGAGCTTGTTCCTGTGCGCTGCGACTTGCACTTAGATGACGTTCCTCTTGCACGATCTGTGAGTACACCTGGTCCAGATTAAGTCCGGTTAGATGCATTAGTAGATTAGAATGGATTGTTCCCAAAAGCTGGCTGTCTAATCCCATCAAGAACTGGTGTCTGGTTGTATGAAACCATTGATGCATAACTCCATTTGTTGCAGCAACAGGTGAAGCCTTTGTCTAAGTCAGCCAAAGCGTCCCACATAACCGTCAATTTTCCGTAGTAATCTTTGACGGTTTGACCATCTTGGCTGCACTTCTGAATATCTTCATGGAGCTGATGTTCTCGTGTACCATCACTTACCGAGAAATGATTTTTGATGCTTGTCCACATCACTGAGATGTCGTCGATAAGCGAAATCATGCATCGAAGTTGCGGCTCCACGCTCACATAGATCTAACCTATCATCATGACGTTAACCATATCCCACCGTTCGACATCATCAGAGCCATTTCCTGGTCGTTTTTGAGTTCTTTCGAGAAATCTTAATTTTCTATTCGTGCGGAGAACATTAACCATAAGCTTCGACCATCGCTCATAGTTAGCTCCATCCAAAAGTATTGGTGTCAATACTTGGCTGCTGTTTTCACCTTGCTGAATGGTGTAAGGAGAGAGCAATGGCTCCTCTTTCTTTTTGCACCACCGCCATACATCTTTTTTTGATGTTACGGTAGATTTTTTTTTTGTGAGAGCAATTAATACAGGCCAAAAAGAGACTCTGTTGTCATGTCAAGATAGTATATTGCTCTGAATCGATATTATATTTTATTAGGTGTTTAGCCTGCGACTTGCACGGGCCAAAAAGTTTTAAAAACAAAAATAAAAATTTATGCTATAAATTGAAAATAATTAAAACAACTATTTAAGACATAAAAAATCAAAATAAAGTTAACTAAAATAGTAAACAAAATTCAAAATTAATTACTTTAAAAATACTTTATAACTGAATAATCCACAAACTAATTTAATTAAAATAAATTCTAGTTTTTCGTTTCCTATTTTTTCCTCTTCATTATTTTTTTTCTTTCTTCTTCATCGTTTTCTTCCTTATTCTTCTTTTGTCCATATTTTTTCTTGTTTTTTTCATGTCTTATTCTTCATTTTTTTCCTTCTTCTCATATTTCTTATTCAAATTTATCATTACATCTTTTTTTTTAATTATTTAACACATTCGTCTTCTTCGTCTTCTTCTTCTTTTTTGTTTTTACGGTTTATTCTTCTTCTCCTTATGATTTTTTTTCATATTACGTACTCTTCATATTTTTTATGACTCTATATCTTTTGAGGCTGAGAAAAAAGATAAATACACATTTCAAACTTAAAACTCTCCTTAAAAGTGTGTTATATTTATTGTTAGATAAGAATGCTGCATTAAATTTTGTAGCTTGCTCCTTTCGAACAATCAAAACTGTTTTTGGGTAATCAACTTTAAAAAAGAGCTTAAACATATATACCAAAAAAGAAATTCTCAAAATTTCTTAATTATGCTAATAACAAAAATATCAAAAATTATAACAAATATCAAAATAAGACTTTAAGTAAAATGGAGTCTCCACAAAAGAGTTGTGACATTTTCACGGTCCCAAGATTTGCAGAATTTTGTATATAATTTATCATCAATTTCTTTCACATTGTTGTGCTAGAATATTTATTTGTTAACCTATTAAATAATTTTAAAAAATAAACAAAATACAAAATTAGATGGAATTGAATCCTTCCAACATACAAACTTAAGAAAACCTAGAGTTTTAGCTACTTAAATTTTACATCTTTTGTGAAACTTAAGCAAGAGAAGCTTTACTGTGATCTAAAAACAACATTTTATAATTGACAGTTCAAACTCAACCGGAAACACATGACATGAAAGCACTCCACATGAAAAAGATTTCAGTTGGAGAAATGTGCAAAATATCAAAGTACAAATAGTTACATTTTTCTCCTGTCTCTGCCCATAAGTAAAATAAGGAATCAGAAACCAATATCAGAAAATATCCCAACACTGGACATAAGTGACAACACACACAAAGCCCATTCAAATAAAGTGATGTTCGAATAAAAAATAGTAATTTTGTTCATGTGTCATCATTGTTATCAATAGAACTAACTTTGAGAGTAAGAATATGCCAAGTGGACTAACATTTTTGCTGGAACTAAACTCCTTATTAGCTTGTTTTCTTTTGTTCTCGGCAGCGACAGGTGGGGTCTTGGATAAAACACAGACCACCATGTTCTGCACCTCGTTCACCGAAGCTTCTTTTGAACTGTTATAAATTTAGGATTCATCAGATCAAGTAATAATCCATAATCAGATGATTAAACCTGTGTTTTTGTATGTGTTCTTTTAAAGTTTCATGTACCTTCCAAAAGTTCAATCAGCTTGACAATCTTCACAAGAACCAGGTGAACTCACGTTCATTGCCATGAGGGATTTCGACACCGTATGTCCTATAGATCATTCTGAATCATCACCAAGAGCCTACACCACAAAACAAAATACATGATCTTTTTGTAATAATTTTTTAAAATATATAAAACGCTCTTATCTGACTCCGAGAACTGGTTCGGTTCATGACCATAATCTAGATCTTCATCACCAGCAAATGAAATCTGTTGCATCGCAAGATGAAACAATAAAACCAAGCACCTAAGAAAGAAAAAACAAAAACAATTAAAACTTAAAACAGATAAGAATCAATAAATTAAAAAGGCTCGACTCAACCCCAACTAATAAAAGAGAAAGAAAAGTGCACCAAAACTGGCTAATATATAAAACATAAATATGATAGATAATAAAAAAAATCACAAATCTAAACCTAAAGCACAAAAAAGAAAATAAAATGTTACCCTTCGGTATAGCAGTAAACTAAACAATCAACGATCAAGAAAGTCCGGCTAAAACACCACATCCTAAACAGAAAAAAAAAACATCAAACGTTATTATTAATAAGAATTTATAAAATATAAATAGTTACCAACTTCAAATATACATCAGAACAAAATATATTCTTGAAGAGCTATAAAAGGGAAGACACAAGGTATCACCTAACATATATAAAAAAATGTAGATCTACATGAATATAAAACAAAAATAACAACCGAATAGAAAATAAACAGCACAAAAACTATTTTTTTAAGAAGTCACAAGATCACTAATGTAAAACACACGAAATATAAAGCTTACATGATCGCCAAATATTATAACTGTGTAAGTGAAGAAAAAAAATTGGTTGAAAAATCTTTAAAATTTATGCAAATCGGATAATTCATATATATTTTTTATTAAAAAACAATATCTAAGTATTTATCAAGACTTACTTAAAGATTAAGGGAGTAACATAACTATATATGATGATTTTTTTATTTTTTAATGTTTTTATAATTCATATAAATATTGTTTTTAAAAAAAACAATATCTAAGTATCTATTAAGTAATATTTACTTAAAGATTTATGGAGTAACATAATTACATATGATGATTTTTCGATTTTTAATTTTTTTTATAAAAATTAATTTAAATAAAATTAATTTCGTTTTTTATTTTTGTTTTGAAAAATCGTGATTTTAGTTGTAAAATCGTGATTTTTGATTTGATAAAATCATAGATTTTGATCAGATTGAGATAAAATCATGTATTTTGACTTGATTTAATTTAATATTATTACAACCTATATATAATCGTGATTTTAGTTGTAGATAATTTTTTGTTTTATTTTAAATTAAAAATAATTTTAAAGAAGGGTAAAGGGTAATTAACCACTTTAAGATTATTTTTTTTAAAAAAAAAACAATATCTAAGTATCTATTAAGTAAGATTTACTTAAAGATTTATGGAGTAACATAATTATATATGATGATTTTCGATTTTTAAATTTTTTTTATAAAAATTAATTTAAATAAAATTAATTTCGTTTTTTATTTTTATTTTAAAAAATTGTGATTTTAGTTGTAAAATCGTGATTTTTGATTTGATAAAATCATAGATTTTGATCAGATTGAGATAAAATCATGTATTTTGATTTGATTTAATTTAATATTATTACAACCTATATATAATCGTGATTTTAATAGTAGATAATTTTTTGTTTTATTTTTAAATTAAAAATAATTTTAAGGAGGGGTAAAGGGTAATTAACCACTCTAAGATTCAATGAGAGAGCTTTAAACGAAATTTTTACTTCGCTTATAATATATATGATTTCAAAGAAAGATGAATACTTTATCTATATTTCGCTTTACTTCACCTCCAAATAATAGGAATATTCCTTTATCAAATAGGAATATTCCTTTATCTTCTAAATTTACATAGATATCGTCGAATATATCGTGTAACATATTGGAATTTATACAATCATACAATATGATTCATACTTATAGAGAAAAAAACGATAAATTTAGTGGTAGAAATCAGTAAAAATTCCAGGATTTTAATAAGAAAAATCCGCTTAAAACTTTCAAATATTTTAATCGTAACAATTGAAGATTAGAGATTACATGCGGAAAGGGATATATACCAAGATCAGAAACTAAATACATTATAACATGACCAATCTAAATAATATCAAACATATGGATTGATAGCGATTAAATCTTTGGGAAATTGCAGTTAATAACCAACAAAAATTTAATATTTAAATAAATGACCATATAAAGAAGATGATTACTATATTATGTGTATTATATACAATATATACAAGTATACCCTTAAATTTCTTCACTCGCAGAATATAATATACAGTATTAACTTTAGTCTAGCGGTTGGTTTTAACTCATCCACATAAATCAGTTGTTCAAAAACAAAAACGAACAAAAAGTTGGGGAAAGAACTTTTAAACTCGCAATAAAACTTTCTCTTTCAATTTTGGTTTTAGATTTGGGTTTGTACTCTTCGACTACATCATCAGTTCTGGGTTTGGGTTTGTACTCCTTGACAGTGGCAGAGCCACATACGTTGAGTCGGGGTCATTCACCCCCAATAAATTTAAAAAAAAATAGTGTAATTTATTAAAGTCTAGTGCTAATGCCTCCACTTATAAAATCATATATGTCTCTATATGCCCCCAATGGAAAAAAAATTCTGGCTCCGTCACTGCTCCTTGACGACATCATCAATTATGGGTTTGAATTTGGATTTTTTGAATTATGGGTTTGGGTTTATATTATAATTTTGATTTTGATTTTGGGTTTGTATTTATTGTTGGTTCTTGTCGATATCATCGCAGAAAGACATAGGATGAAATCGTCGATTCTGAGTTATGGGTTCTGCGATTGGAGACTGAAATCATCGAAAATTTTAGGTTTCAACTTAAATGAAATTAAAGTTCTATTTTAGGGTTTTTACTAAATAGACTGATTATATGTAGTTTACATAGAATGACTATATGTGAATCATTCTTAGATCTGTCTGCATTTTTTATGTATACATACATGAATGAGTTTTTTATTGATACAGTTTTCTATAGATTGTCTATATATATGTACATAGAACTTTTGTATAACTCTTTAAATGTATGTTTTTATTGTATCTAATAGTCTATTTAACTTGATGTTTTCTTCTTATTTTTTTCAGTGTTGCGATAATAGATTTAAGCTTGTCAGAAAGAATGTTCATAGCAGATGTGGTTTACATAGATTGTCTATACTGACACAAATTAATTAATAGTAGATAACGTATGTGTGCAGCGCGTCTGAGAATATATTCTCTCTCTTTTTTTTACCGCTCTTATTCAGAAGGTTATTTTCGTTTCAAAATCATGTACATTATTACTTATTTTATTATGTGATTTTTATGGCTATTTTTTTCATCACTTAACGAATTTTAGTTATTCATTTAATTCTCCCTAAATTTCTAAGGATTATATAAAACAAAAACGCTATATTTATGATTTTCTGTCTTTTTTTAATACCCAACGGTATCATGGGATTGGACTTCTCACCTTAATTACATTTTTTTTTTACCAAGTTTGTCTTTTTCTGTGAAGGAAACTTCCCATGTCGATCCAAAGTGGGAAATGGACAAAAGTTTTTATTTGTTTTTCAGAAATGGGCAAAGAAAAAAAAAACAAAAACAAAAACTGACAAAAGCTTGTATATTACGCGTAAACGCATCTAAATTGCTAATAAGAAACTTACGCGTCATTAGATATTTATCTTCTATTTTTTTTTATACCTATTGAGCTAAATGTACGGTATCTTTTGGATAGGGTTACAAATTTAGAGGGTGATTGGATGAATAATAACTAGCTACGTTGGGGATGGCCTTTGATTATGCTTGGTCGTGGCAATTTCGATCCATTTATGCTTGGGCAAAGCCTGGGAGATCACTATGCTTGAGTTCATACAGTGCGATCTCCCAGGTTTGTTTATCTGCATTTGCTTTTGTTTCGGTCTTGGCTTGCTTCCTCAGCTAGTTCTTGTTCGGATTTTTAGTTTCTAACTGTAATTTGTCTATAATTCAGTAGTTCTCAGTCTTTCTTTCTTCTCCTTAGCTTTATAATCTTTTGTAAAACTCAAAAACTGGTATAAAATGTAACATTTAGACCCAAAAAAAAACTAGTTAGAGTTGATTATATGTATAAAAATCGGCTATAGAATTTCAAAATTATTGTAAAACCGTTTTTAGAATAAGTAATTAAAAATTAAACCGGAAACAACCCTAATTTATAAACCGTTTGTGTGACCGCAAGTGGTTATTGATGATATTTGATCGACCATCACTCAACCCTTGATTTGCCGTGAGAGAGTAATGTATTTGAAAGAGTAATGTATTTATATGAAATGTAGTTGGGACTAACTTGTAAATATAGTTTTCGTGAACTAAGCTAATGTTCTTAATTGTGTCATTGAAAATGATGTAGGGTATACGTGAACCTTGGGAATTAAGGTTGAACCATCTTATGATGCAATTTAAAATTCATGTTTCTTGCACAAGTAAAGGTGATGAACATAATGTATTAATGCTGAATTAGCTAAGAATCGGGTTTTGGGTCATAGTCCCAATGGACTACGTTGCGTAATCTCCGATGTCCTTTGTTGTTCTAAGTGAAGCATACGAAGATAATGAAAGACGGGATTGCAGCTTAGGTCCATCGACAGTAATCAGTGTAGCTTTTGTGAATGCTTATTGATCGTTAAAGGCTTGTGCTTATTGTGTGATGATTGCTCAGTATTGTCAACTGTGTATTATAATGTTGGGGAATTAAATTATGTAAACTATAAAATATATACAATAATAATCTAGTAGATTTAGTTTAAAAACTGATATTCAGATTAAAAGTCTAAAAGTATATTTTCATACTATAAAATAAAATAAAAACCTGCAGATTCTCTTCTAATATTATATAAAGTTATACAATAATAATCAAAATAAAGTGTATCTTCCCCGAAATGAAAAGTAAGAATAGTTAGTGGCATACGAGATAAGGTTTTTATAAATAATATAAAGCGGTAATAATATATCTATATATATTTATTTATTTATTTATTTTAATAAAAAAATTAGTTTAGAAAAAATATTAAACATTGGTTAGTTATCAAAATACATATATTTTTGGAATATCAAATTAAAATTTCTATTAAAAAAAAACATATACTCTCGCTAATATTAGCCGCCGAGATATGGTAATATTGTCAATTTAAAAAAGGTATTTGTTTAGTATAAAAATAGTGGAAGATGGTCCCCAAAATACTATTTCCTCTGTTTCTCCTTGTCTCTCTGAATACCAAAAAAACAAAAACAAAAATAAATAAACAAACGGGAAATGCTTATATAAAACCATTTGGTGTCCTCAATTGTTCTTCCCACAAACAAGAAAAACACACACTCTCTCTCTCAGAAAGATACAAGTAAGAACTTCAACTCTTGAAATGGCAACTTTCTCATATTTCCAACACTACCCTCATTCCCTTCTGGACCCTTTTCTCTTCTCCCCACCTAACTCTTCTAATAAGCTCTCTGGTTTCATCGACCAGAATCCTCTCTATTCACTACCAAACAGTTTCACAATCGAAGACACTTCCTTGAATCCGTTTCTTGATTCATATTGTAATGAAAATGTAGAAAGCTCTGATGTTAAGAAATATAGCAACAACAACACAACCGGTTCTTCTTCCGGCGACCAGCTCAGCCAGATACCATCCACTGCCTCTGCCGGAAACAACCGTCGGAGGAAGACCAGAAACGGGTTTAACAATAAGGTAAACCAAAATATAACTTGTAATGTATTTTTATGTTTGGGACGGGGTTGTGATAGTCTGATAGATAGAGAAGTAAATGCTCGATCGGGGTGGTTTTGGAAATAAGGAAGGAGTAGAGGACCGTAAAAGCAAAAAACAGAGAAATGGTTGCTCAAGCGACGTCAAAAAGAAGAGAACGAGCGTAGAAGAAGCTCCCAAAGATTACATTCACGTTAGAGCCAGAAGAGGCCAAGCTACTGATAGTCACAGCCTCGCTGAGAGGGTATATTAGTCATTTCCTCTGCTACTTCTAATTATTTTCAGTAATCATCTTTATCCTTATTTTTTAATTAATATACTTGGTTATAGGTGAGAAGGGAAAAGATAAGTGAGCGGATGAAGACTCTCCAAAATCTTGTTCCGGGATGTAATAAGGTTAACTAGAGACTATACTATGTTTTAATATTATTATTTTTTTAGATTGATTTTTTTAATCAAATGTGACTTAAAAAATGAATAGGTAACAGGGAAGGCCCTCATGTTGGATGAGATTATAAAGTACGTCCAGTCTTTGCAGAATCAAGTTGAGGTGCATTTCTATATATATCTTTTTCTTGCAACATTTTGGTTTTAAAATAATATACGTAAGTTATAATTATTTACCTTTTCAATTAGTTTCTCTCGATGAAGTTAGCTTCTATAAGTCCAGTGGTCTATGACTTCGGTTCAGACCTTGATGGCCTCATAGTTAGACCCGAGGTACTTCGTTTATGCTCAACCTCTAATTCACTCAATCCATAACAATAAACCGGTTTCGGTAAATCCCAAAAGTCGGTTATCGATCATAATTAAGTATCTTGTTGGTGAGCAGATGGGACCCACAGATGTTGGAACGTCTTTTACCAATGCAATGCCAACAACTACTACTCTCCTTTCTTCACTTTTGGATGATCCTATAATACCCACACAGGCACAGCTTCAGGTATTTTTTTATTTTGTTTTTGTGAAGTAATACATTAAGGAGAGGAGAAATTAAAGATAAGATAAGAATCAATCAAACATTAATAGATAGTGATGTGTGTTGCTTAATTTAGGAAGAGGGAGAAGAAAGAGAGAAGTTTGGAGACAGAAGTGGGTTCAACAGCAACAGCTTCGGTTCTTTCTCTTAAGTAATCAATCACATGTCGACACAAACACAAAAGCCTGCTTTCGTGAGTTTCTTCTGATCTTGTCTCGTCAACTACCTAATTATTATTACAACTATTATTGTTACTATTATTTTAACATTTCTTATATAATTGTCAAAAAGGCAGTTTTGGTTTCATAATGTATTGCTATTGTTATTGGATGTGTAGGTTGATTTAATCTCCTCCCATATGCACGGAGGGAATAAAATCTACGTAAACACAGGGCTTGTAAAAGAGGATGTAATTATTTGTTCGTTTTCCAGGGTTTTAAAGAAAATTAACAAAAAAAACTCATTCTTCATATGTGTCCCGAGAGTTTCAACATAATCATCCTGATGCTCATACATCCATCGGCCATCATCGCTATAATCATCATCATCATCATATGCAAAGGATAAAAGACCTCTTAGCTTAATTAGCGTTTATAATAATTTGGGTTATTCACTTATTATGTATACCCTTTTTATTAGTTCTTGTATTTTCACAATTTGTGTATGATTTTCTTGCACAAAATGTTTATTTCTCCATTTTTGTATGCAAAACTGTTATCCACACATTCATGTTATATTTTCTAAACATTAATATAAATGTGCGAGCATAAAAAAAGCCCATACATATAAATATGAATGATCCGTTATCTGTCAATTTATTTGTTATGAAAATAATGTCAGAAGAAAAGATTAGATTTCCCTTCCTGAGAACACTTTAATGTACTGTTGAATAGTTTGGTCATAGTTTTCTGCTCTCACTTGTCACACATTGATAACTCCCATTCCTCTGTCTTTTCAAATTACATACATCGAACATATGAATATGTAACATTCACATGTTCTAAGTTTTATTTAGTTTAAAGTATGTCTTTTATTTTTAACAGCATTTTAAGTATATTAAAGTATCTATAAGTTACTATAACAGTGTTGAAAGGGATACTAATGTCAAAGAACATTTTTTTAACATTTTCGTAAGAGCACATTGTGATAAATATGCTGTCACTTTCAGAATAGTTGGTAATTAAACATTTTCAAGCGGTAGTAATGATTCCTTGAGTTTGTCCAATGCTAAATTCCAGGATTTCTCATTTTAGGAATAGTTTGGTACTAAAAAATGTACCTAACTGAAAATTTGTAAGAGCCTTATATAATATATATATATATATTATTTAGAGTAGATATACATTACTAACCTTTTTTTATTAAAAAAAAATTGGATCTTAAAATTCCTATATATTCCACATAAATATACATGATTTATCCAGATTTAAATACTAGCAACAAAGTAAGTAAATTTCCTTATATCATAATAAACATCAGATATATGATCAAACACTTGAATTATATACCAGTATATGCTACTAAAAAGGTTTGATACAACAGCATAGCTGAAGAATCCAAACTACAAATGATATCTACTAACTAATGATTTGGGTGCTATCTATAAAGCTAATCGTTATAACGTATTAATTAATACTAGTTGCTCAAAACATAGTCGCTCCACTGAGCTAACAAAATAATACATATCATTGTTGCCAATATATAGGTATGTACAGACATTATCCGGAAGTATTATTCTGTGATATAACAACAAACCAAACCCATAACAAATTTCAAATGTTGCATTGAACTTGATACGAGCCCTAAAAAAATCGTGCTCTAACCACCATACTACCACAGAGATGGTTATTTCTACTACTTTTGACCATCTTATTTTATTTACGGTTAATATGTATAGAGATTATATAGCCGACC
The DNA here is from genome assembly GCF_000478725.1 of Eutrema salsugineum. Classification (NCBI taxonomy): domain Eukaryota; kingdom Viridiplantae; phylum Streptophyta; class Magnoliopsida; order Brassicales; family Brassicaceae; genus Eutrema; species Eutrema salsugineum. The sequence continues at coordinate 14,715,963 of NW_006256829.1, forward strand.
GTTAAAACGAAGCATCTACAAATATGCATGCATCGATAATCGAAGCTGTTGTAATAGTTGAAAAGACTTGGGTATACCAAATAGTCAGTGTTTTGTTGGTTTCTGTTCTTTAGGTATCTTCTGTGCTTTCTAGTTGTTTAAGTTATTTTTTGTGTTTTATTTTCTTTTTCCAGTCTATTTGAATAGTCTTCTCTTTTTTTTTTCAACCAACTTCGCTCCTTTTCTCCAATAAATGCCTTAAAGTGATGCTTTCTACTCAAGTTAACATCCAAAAGGCCAATGGGAATTGCATTCCTCATATATTGTTTTGTTTTGTTTATTAAACTAATTAATAATAGCATGATTCCATTTTAATAAATAAAAACTTCCCACTAGTGAAAAAAACAAAAACCAAAATTCATATTGTTCATTCATTACTTTTTTTTTCTAATTGTAAACGCATCGTTTAGAAAAATTTTCTGAAACTTATTAGTTAAAAAAAAATATCCTTAAACCGTTTGTAAATACGATGATTGAAAATGATTATTGTTGCATTCGCTTTACACCAATCATAGATATCATGGTACATACTCTTTTGCCATATAATAACATCTTCAATATCAACTTTTTTCTTAAAAAAAACATTTGCGGTAATAACGTATGATTTAGAAAAGTTTTATTTATTTACAAAACTAGATTTTGATCCACGTTATGCATGAGTTGTATTTATAAACAATTTATTGTATGTATTATTTGTTTTATATGTTTTTTATTAGTTGATTCTTTTGAATTTGTTATAGTATAGGTTGTTTCTTTTGAACATTTTGTTTTTATTAAAGCTGTAATCAAAAGTTTGAACATAACTTGTATATGCAAACTTAGTGAAATAAACATCAACTTTATGAACATTTTCCCTTTCTTTCATTTGTTATCTCTCACTATCAGAAGGTGAAGTTTAACATATCCTTACATCTTATCTTTTTCTTCTTCGATGCATCATCATAACGTCATAACGGTTTATTATTTTCACTTCAATTATTTCCATTCTAATCAAACCGACCATTATTTTTGTTAAAATTCGATTATATCTTCATTCCATCATTTCCCATTTCTCTTTTCTTCTTCATCTCACACATTAATGTACCTTGATGGCCCTATCCCTAGACCATCTCTCTATCTTGCATCCCTAAATATCTCTCTTATTGTTTAATTTATTGTTTTATCTCCTTTTTGTAATAATTTTTTGGGTTTATTATTTTTATATTCAGTTATGCAATACGGATTTTTGAACTTTTATTAATAAATCTATATTTCAAGATGTAAAGTGGAAGATTTAAGGTAATATTTTTTAGTGTTTTTTGTTTTTTTTTGTAAAATAGATAGATGCTTAGATGGATGTGTAGGTGGATGGTGGCGGAAGGAGAAGAGAGAAAATGTTACTTTATAGTTTATATATATATATATATCATCATTAATATTAGATGCAAATTAAAAGTTATACGAAACAACAAAGATTTTTCACTGTTGTAACTTTTTTTTGGTGTCATGAACGCACTTCCTCACTGGTTAAAGAAATACATTTGGTGGCCACGAATAAACCAATCGAAACCTAAAGTGATAGCATTGTCCGAAAATTTGTTGTATTTGACCCGCATGTTGATATTATTGCACATATATAATAAAGCCAAAAAATGTAAATTCAAAAGCAACAATTCGAAGGCATGATTAAATGAGCTAGTCTTCAAAGATTTTCATGTCTACATATGTCTAGTCCCATCTCTGTTATTACACTATCTTTTTCTTTGTTTGTATGTTTCTAACTTTCTTTCCAGGTGTACACCAATTTACATTTATAAGAAACGATCTAAAAAGCTCTTAAAATCGGGAAAACATTAACAACTCTATAGTGATACGCAGGAACTTTTACACAACAGCATCTTCATTAACACTTTCGTTAAACCCTGTTGGCCACGTACGTTGAACAAAAATAAAACACAAAGACATGTACAGATCAATCTATAAAGGGATAGATTGATGAAATTATTATGTCTGTTTCTGCTCTAGAAATTACCGCTGCCTCATGTCTCCCTTCTCGTATTTTCTTTTACTAGAACTGATTTTTTTTGTCCCTACATTATTGTTGAGTTGCAAGCTAGTTAATATCTATAGTGAATAGTACTTGCTTTTTCCTTGCTATGTACACTGCTTTTAATAAGATGTCAATATGTCATATAACTATTTTAACACTATCATTAGTCATGAACTTCCATGAATTATATACTCTCTCCGTTTTATAATTGTTGATTTTCTGAATATGTACATAAATTAAGAAGTAATAAATGTTTAATTATTTATTCTTTTATTTATTTAGTTAGTTTACTTGTCTAATTAATTTATTATTATTTATTAGTATTATTTTTTTTTCACCAATAAAGAATGAAAATAAAAAACAGATATGCATTAATCACACAGAAAATCAAATATTGTGAAACAAGAAAAAAACTTAGAAAATCAACTACTATAAAACGGACGGAGGGAGTATATTAATCTATTCGAGTTCTTGGAAAATCTAGTGAAGTATATTTTGTAAGTCTAGAAAATATCAAAAAAAAAATTATGCTCTACATCATATGTGTTATAGATCAGGCAATGCATTGCAGATACTTGTGTTTGTCTAGCTCTTGTAGAATAGTATGTCATTTTATATAAGATTTCAGGATTCTAAAAGTTCTTGATGTACGTAATGTAATAGAGAAATGATTCAAAGAGTGTGTGCTGGGCTATAAAGGGATACATGAGTATGTGATCTTGGATGTGAGAAA
>NW_006256829.1:14718863-14721012 GCF_000478725.1 Eutrema salsugineum
TGTGATCTGCCCCCGATTGTACACCGCAAAACAAATTTACAAAGTCGAAAGTTTATAATAGAAAATTCACCTCATTCTAGTGTGACAATTGGTCTAGTTTGGGGTGGTTTTATGATATTGTAAGAAGCAGAGGATACATCGATATGGGTATTTTCCGGCAAGAAACTATTGGATTAGCGAATAATAACCATCGAAGGAGAAGACACCGGTCTATAACGCTGAATCAGATTGAAGATGCGCTTGAATATTTTCCTTAAATCACAAAAATGATGTTCCGCTATGAAAATGTTAGGGTGATAATATAAGAAAAGTTCATCACTAAATAAGAAATCAGATGCAAATAGCACAACTTCAGAAAGAATCGTATAAGGGCGTTTGGTTCATCCATGCCACGCCCAAATACTCTTTATCATATGGCTATCTATAAACAATCATCTCTCAACTATTTGAAGTTGGAGGACGGGACAAAGAAATGAGTTGCATATTCTATGAAGGCGTGATCGCGTAATCACCTCTTCTTCTTATGCCGCAACTCAGCTGAAGTCTGGAACTCACTCATGGGCAGTCTCCTTGTGAATGGTTTCACCGCAGATTGGAATAAGGTGATTGATCTACTAACCAGTTCAAATTTCGACTGGCTACAACTATCTACTATATATCTGGTACACATTTCAAGAAACTATCTATCACATATGGTGCGAAAGGGATGGAAGACGACAAGGCGAACCTCTTCACCAGCCAGGCTTGTCAAACTCATCGACAAAAACCATAAGATCCATCAGAAACAAAGGGAGACCACACATACAAGGGAAGGCCTCAGCCTATAGTTTGCTACTCGCATCCCATAACCCCTTCACAAATGCTCGCTAATTTTTGGACTCAAATCATTTCAGTTTCTAAAATTTCTAATGTTTCAGTCCTAATATCACAATCTTTGTAAAACAGTTTTTGTTGAATAAATTTTACTTTTAATTCAAAAAATATGTATCCTTGTATATTAGGAGTATAGGAGATTCCTAATTTGGACTTAACTAAAACATTATGACGATAATGTGTTTGACAAGCAATTGTATGAATATATATTAAGAAATTAATTAAACTAGTCAATGCATTCAAAGAGAAGCAAGATTAACGTGTTTCTTGGAAGCTAACTTATCCATCCAAATAAAAATAAAGATGAATATTGCTTTACAACAAGGAACATCTAAGCGATGATGCATTAGAGCACATTTGAGCTGTCTGATGAGCGGTCCAAAAATATTTTAAAACATAATTAATTCTGAATGATCTCAATTAAAACTTACTTTTTGTTGATAAATTCCATTAAGAGATACATATATCGCAATACGTCGATTTTTTTCTGATTCTCTCATGATTAAACTATGTAAGATACAAATGTATTGTGAGACATGGTCTCGGTTCTTGGAAAGACTTGATTAGCTCACGAAGAAGTAGGATCAAAATTCTCATGGAATCCGGGATTAAAGATTTACTAGTGTTAATCTTAGATTAGAAGTGAGATGAAATCTAATATAAATATAAGAAGCATGGATCAATAAATTAACCATATATTTTTATTTGAATTTTATTAGAGATTATGAATGGTGATTATGGATGGTGATCATGATCTTAGTCAAGTGTCATGAGTCTCATGACCATGATGACCATAATCAAAGTCTTGAAATCGACACGACAAGTAAACTCATCATACGTGAATACGTGATCCGTCCCTTTTCTTCGAAACGGTGACCCATCTCATGCTTTATTCATGTCTACTTTCTTCTGTTTTCAGTACTATGCATACATTATATCCTTTTCGACGTAACTATCTACATGACTACATATACAGATACGTTTTATGCATGTATGCATATATGTAAAACAATTAAAGAAAACATATTTTCAATTGATAGTTTTATATACAAGAATAATTCCCTACCTAATTTGTATCGCTCTGTTCAGAAGGATATAGTGTATGTAGAGTACTGAATATTTTTATGATTCGATGAGAAGTATCCAAATCTTACTTGTCGAGTTGATGGGTTTCTAAAGAGCATATACCCCACCTTGGAGCTGGGGTGGATCTGTATTAAGGCGGATGACTGGACGGAGATTATCAATGTCTTATTACGAGTGATGACAAATTCTT
>NW_006256829.1:14721269-14754215 GCF_000478725.1 Eutrema salsugineum
AAAAAAAAAAAAATTTGATTTTTAATATATTACAAATTATTATTATTACTTTCTTTAATTTCTCCTCGTTTTAAATCCTTGGACACTGTTTACTCCGATCTTCAGAAATCTAATTTAGTTATGTTAGTTTTTGTTCCCACATACTGAAATTCGTGGTACAAAATGGTTTTCAGTAACGTGTCATATTTTCTAAATATTATTTTTTCAGATTTATTATCACGCGATATAGATTTTACCAAATAAATTTGTTTAGAAAAATGATTGGCAATTTGGGAACTACATGAAATTATATATTACTGTTTAGATAAGTAGTAGTAATTTATATATATATTAAATGAGACGAGTGGCTGACTTGTGGTTGTGGGACGTTAGCTGCCGGAGAAATGGATCGGCCGACGAAAAATGGTAGGCCCTGGCGGTAAATTGGGTTGCGGACGGTGGAGCAAACCCATATGGCTATGGTCGATGCCGTCCCCACCAACATCTCTCTCTTCATTTTGATTTCCTTGTCTCATTTGTACAATTTGTTTTATATATAAATATATGTTTTCTTGGTTTTGTTTTTGTTGGAGAAATTTTGGTGGTAGATGCCACAATCAAGTTTTAATTTAAATTTATAGTAGTTTGTTTTTTATAGGATGTGACTAGACTAACAAGAAAACTTTGTAGAATATATGTATATATAAACTGTTTGTTTTTAATTTGATATTCATTTGATGACAGTTTAAAAATATTTTTTATGTATAACAGGTTTTTTTACCTTAGCTTACTTTGCCGAGATTTCGTTGGGATCAATTTTTTTTTTATAACCTTTTAATAATTTTGCGTATGATATTTTTGGCAACAAATATCTTTACTTTTAGGACTTTTCGACGAACATTTTGTATGGGCTTTCTGTGTTTGACAAGTAACTTGGTTTTTCTCTTCCTTTTCGTTAGAGTTAGTCGTGTTTTAGAGTCTATTCTCAATTTCTCACGTAGTCAAATTTTCCAAAAACTTTGCATCACAAAACACTGAGATGACCTAGCCGTCGAATCTTGCATTTTAGGTATAACATACCGAGCATGCATCGAGTTCTACTAGATTTTTCGTTCTTTACCCTCTTTTAATATTATGCTTACCAACTGCAGCATGCTTAACATGTAATCAGTTTTTATGGAGCGGGAACAAGCGCATAATACAAAACACTACAAAAATAGGTTTTAATGAATTTGGAGAGTTTGACATGCCATGAGATTGGTAAAATAAACTAATAAAGGTAAGCATTTGAATTTGAACATTTTTGTTGGTCATTTTAAAGTCAAGAAAACATTTTCTTTTTGTAAATGTATATTAACCATATATATTTTCATGTTTATATTGCAGAGGTGCCTAGAATCCTCTAAGTTGCGACAAAAACATTGTCTTTTTGTAAATGTATATTAATCACCTAGCGCCGTCGAATCTCTCAGTTTAGGTATAACACCAAGCTTGCATCAAGTTCTACTAGATTTTCATTCTTTTCTATCTTTAAATATTATGCTTACCAACTGCGGCATGCTTGACTTCCCTTATACATGTAATCAGTTTTTATGGAGAAAAAAATTTGGTGTTTACAAGCGCATCATAAGAAACACTAACAGAATGGGTTTTAATTATTTTGGAGAGTCTGACATGCCAGCAAATTGGTAAAATAAACTACTAAGGGTAATCATGTGAACCTTATTGTTAGTCTTTTCTAAGTCAAGAAAACATTTTTTTGTGTAAATGTATACTAATTAATCATTTATATTTTCATGTTTATATTGTAGAGTTGACTAAAATCATCTAAGTTGTGAGCACATTCTTTGCGACATCTTCCTCTACTTGATTGTCTTTATACTCGAGTCACAATTTCAGTAAATGAAGAGATGACAACCTGGAGCTGGATCAAGATAATTACCCGGTGATCCCCTGGATCCGTTTCCACAAATAGTGGAATTTAATGAAGTAGTGGAACCAGTTGGACGGATTAGAAAATTAGTTTCACGTGGAGAGGGTAAGTGAGATCGTCTAATAAACAAGGTAATCCATATAAGTGGGATCATTCTACGACTGCCATTGGAGCAAGGAAAATTTTAGAAAAATGGTCCAGAGATATTTGAAATTTTAAATCCATTCAGTTCTGTTATGTGTATGTAAGAGCTGCTCAAAAATTTTTACCAAAAAAAGAGCTGCTATTACTACTTTAGAGGTTAGACCCTCATGTCACTACCCAATGAGGCAGAAAAAAAAAAATATGAGTGAAAATCGTGAAAACTTGATTCGACGAAATTTAATTAGAATCATATTATGAAACTTTATTTTTTTATTTGTTTTCACTTAATGATATATTTTTTTTATCAACTCCTAATAATTATAATCTTTCGTTCTTCTTCTTTTCTTTCTTTTTTTTCTTTTCAATTCGTTAAATGTATTTTATTTGTTTTGTATGATGTGTTGATTGACTTTGGAAGATTTTGGACCAATCACAAAAAGTGTGTTGGACCATTGCAAACATTAGGCAAATTGAAGTTGGCTGGGTTACTGAAAACTATTCTCTATTTCTCTCAATCCAGAAGTTCATTGGTTTGGTGGTGGACTCCTTGATATGAAAAACGGTGAAATAGACAGTCTTGAAGATGTTCCATTGGTTCATGTTGGGATGCTACTTAAGAATCTATCTCTACTAACTTACTCATTTCGTGTACGACCTTAACTTAAAATAGAATGTATCTCTACTAAACCCTATTGTTTATGGCTTGTAGATTGGCGAAATGGACCGATGATATCCATTGCCCAGCGTATGAAGGGATATGGTGCGGTTGAGGTCATCAGAAGTTCAGTAGGAAGGTTGATCATTGGGCCGTGATGTTGGCACTTCTCGCATCGCGCGGTGTACTTTTCGCAGTCGGAGAGCATAGTGGGCTAGTAATAGCCAGCTTTTTTTTATCTTGAATGCTAAAGAACAAGCTCTGGAGTGGTTTCCTCCTTCTCCTTCGTGCACTTTCTGCATAACTTCCATAATGTCGTTGCCATGAACACAAGTCAAAAATGCGCCGGATGCAACCCATCAAAGGAGAGTGCCTTTGATGACAACGTATCTAGCTGCTCGAGCCTTAAACCGCCGAGCTGCCCATTTGTCTGCAGAGACTGTTCTGTCGCCAATGTAACCAACAATTTCTAGAGTCCAATCCTCGGGCTCGTCGTCGCCTTCAGCTTCGATGTCAATCGGGACGTGTTGGACTTCGGATTTGTCATCTTGATTAGACTTGTTGTCACTTTGTTCATTCATATTGACATCGAGATCGGTGACAACTTCCTTAGTCTTTTCTTTTCGGGTGAGGGGTGGTGCGAGGTTGGCATGGGCCTCATAGTCGTGTCGTCTTGTGATGATGTTACAGACGGAGACGGGCTCGACACTAGGTCGTTCGATTGCCGCAACTGGGATTGTTCGCCGGAGGTCGGGATCAGAGTTAGTCGCGAGAGCAGCCAGAGCATCGGCGGAAGCGTTTTCGTCCCGCGGTATCTTTGTGAGTTCGAAAGTTGAGAATTCTGAAGCAAGATCTTTGAAGACTTTGAGGTATGCATCCATGCGATCATTCTTGGCTTCGTATTCTCCGTGAAACTGGTTAGCTACGAGTTGAGAGTCGCAGTAGGCGTGGATGTGTTCGGCGCCGATTCTTTTGGCGAGGCGTAACCTGGCGATAAGTGCTTTAGACTCAGCCTCATTGTTGGATGCCGGGAAGCCGAGACGAAATAACTGTTCAATGATCTCGCCCTCGGAGGATTTGAGACGAATTTCGACGCCGGATCCTTTATGGGAAGAGGAGCCATCGGCATGGAGGATCCAGGGTTGTACAGCCGGATTGGCGTCGACGAGCTCAGGTGGAAGTTCGACCAAGAAGTCCGCTAGGACTTGGGATTTTATCGTGGTTCTTCCTCGGTATTCGATATCGTATTCGCTGAGTTCGATGGCCTATTTGGCGAGTCGACCGGATTGACTCGGGCTGTGAAGGAAGGTGCGAAGAGGATGGTCGGTTAAGACAACGATGGAGTGCAACTGAAAGTACGGGCGTAACTTTCGTGCTGCGATAACCACGATGAAGGCAAATTTCTCCAAGGTTGGGTATCGGTACTCCAATCCGTCAAGGGATTTACTGGTGTAAAAGATTGGCTTCTGCTCGCCTCAGTCTTCGCTAACGAGTACACTGCTAACCGCGTATTCCGAGATCACGATATAGAGGTAAAGCGTGATTATGCAAAGGTGGATGAGTGTTGCTTCAGAAAGTGAACGATGGTGTCGCGGATCTTTGGATCGAATTCGGCGCCGATGCCGACTTGGTGTTCTGGCCTTAGTTCGTCGATGCAGACTTGAGTGATTGACTCTTGTTTAGGCTTTTTTTTTGGATAATGAGGTCGGTAGTCGGACCTTGCGAACTGATGACACAGGCTTGATTGGCTGAGCGAAGCTTGCACTCGTTGATGTAGCACGATCGCGCGACAGCTTGGTTACCTCGGAGAGTGTAGATGCCGTCGGGAGTTGGGAATTTCAGGCACTGGTGATATGTTGAGGTGACTGCCTTCATTGCGTGTAGCAAAGGTGTACCGAAAATAGCGTTGTAGAATGCCGGTTTATCCAGGATGAGGAACTGGATAATCTTTGCAACTCCGGCAAGATAGATCGGGATTTTGACCGTGTCGACCGTCATGCAGCGTTCACCGTTGAATCCTGTGAGAGGTTCGATGAATGGTTCGATCTTGTCCGACGGTATGTCGAGCTGGTCAAGTGCGTCTTTGAAGATTATGTTGACCGAACTGCCATACGGCTGACTTCGACGTCGTCGAGAAGGAGTTCGACGACGAGAGCATCGTTGTGTGGTTTACGCAACCCAATTATGTCGGCTTCGGTGAATATTAAAGGGGTTTCTTTCGGCGGATCATGCAAGAGTTTAGGCGCGGTTGCGGCCTATGTGCTGTATTCCTTGATGGCCCGAACTGAATAGCTGCAGGCTTCGATAGCTCCCATGATTATGTTGACGTTTTTTCTAGCTTTGGGGGTATGGTTCTCTGGTGCGGGGTCGTCGCGGATGCGTTTCGGTTGCTCGAGATGGGCGGGTAGATTCGGCGGAGGCAGTGGCAAAGCTGGTAGATCTGTAGCGACGGTGTTCGGGATGTATATTGTTAGATCGGGGCGACTTATTTCTTTGTGTGGTTGAACGACGGAGGTCGTCGAGTGAGATTTGTCCTTGGTGCTATGTGCTTTACGATTATGGAATTCGCAGGATATTGACTCGTCTTAGTCTTACTCGCTACGGATCCATTTATTGTTCCACTGATTGGTCGGTTGTTGGATGGCGTTGGCGTGTAATTTTTTACGATTCTCGTACCCTCTGCCATAACCCGATTGTGGTTGATAAGTGTCAGTCTTTGGTCGTTCGGGTTGCTTTGCCGAGTAACTTTGTTCATGAGCTGCCTCCTCTTCTTCCTCCACGATGTAAGTGTTAGCTCGGTGTAACGCGTCTTCCAAGGTCTGCGGAGAGTTGTGTTTGATTGCACTTTGGAAGCTCGTTTTTATCCGAGCTCCCTTCTGTAAATATAAGAGGGTGGCTTCATTGTTGATCGTGCAGTTGGCGACAATCGTTTTGAAGCGGTGGATGAAGTCGCGAAGGTTCTCGTTTGCTCTTTGAGCCATCTGCCATAATTCAAAGTTCTTGGTGTTCTGTCCGATGAACATGGAGAAGTGCTTGACAAAAGCCATTGTTAGCTCTTTATAGTTGTTTATTGAGTTCGCCTCGAGTCCCGAGAACCAGTCGAGAGCTATTCCTCCCAAACTTTCGACAAACAGTTGGCACTGGATCGCATCATTCTCCTCGGCTGACCTGAACTGGTATCGGTTCATGCAGATTCCGAACGAGGTCAAAAAGTGTCGGGGGTCGGTATTGCCTTTGTAGATCTTGATCTTGAGTTTCTCCAAGTGCCTAACAGGCGTTCCGGCTATGCGCGGTGTAAAGGGTGTCTTCTGCGTTTCCTGAAAGACGCGATCGATCTCCGGTGCAGCGCTCGTTGCCTGATGAATTTTCGAAGTGATCTGGCGGAGCTGTGCCTTCATTGCTTCGAACTCGGCGTCACGACTCAGATCTGGTGGTGTCGGGCGTTTGCCGATCGAATAGCAGTAGATCGCATGGTTCCAATTGGGTCGTTCTCTGTGTTGAGATCGTTAATGATGTTCGAACTTGCAGGAAAGTTTGGGTTTGACTGAGCTCGGTGATCTGTGCCGCCATGTGAATGAAGCGCTCTTCGCTCCTTTTATGGATAGCTTTGAACTGCGCGTTGAACACCTGGAGCAGTAATTCAGTTCCAAAGCCTTCTACGGCTGGGAGAGTTTGCCCGGTGTCGGTTCCAACGGTCTCTCCAGGGGTTCCTCATGTTTGCTCTGCGGGAGCTCGGTTGTCGCCGTTCCCTTGGCCGAGAGGGCTCTCCTCATCATGGACGTTGACAGGGTCCGTCATTGCTGAATCGATCTTTCCAGAATCCGATTTAAAACTGAATATTCTGTTAAGCCGCCTACCTGGCGCGCCAATTGTTGATATATGAATATCAAACAAAGGACAAAACAGTAATTTAGATCGGCAAACTCGGATAATATTAGATCGATCGAGAATACAACTGAGTTTGGTTATATAAACGATAAGCGAACTAAGACTTAGGAAACTAAGAAGCTAAGGTTTTGAGTTCTTAGTCTCTAAGTCTCTCTGGAATTTCTTGTGTCTTCTGATTCCTCTTCCTTTATATATGTCTTCTAAGTCGGTCTTCGCGGATCTTCTCTGCGATATGGGACCGAGAAGACTTTCCTTTTCTTTCGGTCGTTTTCCTTTTCTCTCAACAATTTCCTTTTTTCTCGGAATTTTCCTTTTTCTATTCGAAAATTTTCCTTTTCCTTCCGAACTCGGAGAACTTCTCGATTCCTTTGAGAAGTTTCGACCGACTTCGGTTTATTGGGCTATGTCTGACTCAAGAACTCGCCCAGCTTAATTTTTCCGGTACGATTTCTTCGTAAACCGAGCTTAATTCGTACCGATCTCGGTGCGGTTTTCACCCCCAACAGTTGCTATCCTACCGGATTCTGTGATAAAGCAATGTTTGAGGAGCTAGAGCACATAGCTCGTAATACTTTTACCAACAAAAAAAAAACAATACAGCATATCTTAGCTAGGATCCAACTTATTGAAATATAAGTCTATTTGAATAATATTAAAAAAAAAAATTCGTTAAAAGAAAGCAAAGATTAACAGCAATAGTGGAACAAGAAATCAAGCTTTAACAAAGAACACAATATAAAACTCAAAACTATTATAAAAAGAAGGTAGAACTTGTTCAAGAACAATCTTAATTGGAGGAAAATGGAGTCAAAAGCAGAGCTAGAGTAGGTGACTTGAACGGTCGGACTTAGATTATCAGATCCAGAAAGCTATTATATAAGATCAATAGAAGGCAATAAGATTTGGGGATAGGAAGGGTCGAACAAGTATGACACTTGTGATTTCTCTCGCGCCAAATCTCATGAGTGACTATATGCCAAGCGAGAATTGTTGGCTAATAATGTGAGTTCTGAATATGGGGCACGAAGCTGAGAATGTAGAGTAACTAATACATGGCATAGTAGCATACCTAAGAAAAGCATTCAAATATAAGGCGATTCAAATATTGTGTTTACAATAAATATATATGTTTTAAATATCGCTAGTCAGGCGGTCTAAATACAACTAACGCCTAGAAAAGAATCAGACAAATTGGACTTAACGCCTAGAAAAGAATCAGACAAATTGGAGTCTTCTTTTTTTTTTTTTTTTAGAAATTGGAGTTTTTAATGTGTTTTTATTGGTTTGTACGAATATATATTACATGGAATAAAAACGTAAGTATAGTTTAGTCTAGTGGTTTGGGTTTAGTCATCTAGGCATTCAATTTGGCATTTTTTTAAATATTACATACACCGACCTCTAGAATCTTAAATCGCACTGCAACACATTTTTCTCATTTTTGGCTACTTATTCTTATGTTTTTCACCATATTATAATAGATTTATAAAAATTAAGATTTTGAACTTTAAAGTTTAAACCTAACAAAAATTTCCAATTTCTCTTATTCCTTGGTCTAGGCGGTTTTTTATTGCTCTGTCGCCTAACGTCACCAATCAGAGAAAAATCGATTAATTTTTCAAACATGGATTAATATAATGCATAGGATTTTTTATACCTAGATAAATATATACCTATTAACGTACTATTATATATTTATTTGGCTTTTAAAATTAAATATTACATATATAACATCCCAAATTTGACCAAATTAAAAAAAGTAAGTCAATGTCAAACCCACTCCAGCAACCCTAATATAAATAGGGAATTAAATGAGAAAGAGCCTCATTTTTCTTCTAAAAAAAACCTAAGCCACCCAAAGAAAAAGAGAGAAGGAGAGAGCCAGCCGTCGCCAAGCTCCAGCCACCGCCGCCGCCCATCCTTGCCACCGTCGTCGTCGCCGGCCGAGAGGAGAAGAAGCCGCCGTCAGCCTCTTTCTTCCCAAAAGCTCCTTGATTCTCTTGCTTCTAGTTCTCTATAACTCAGATCTGCATTTGGCAAAGGTGAGGATCAGATCTAGGTTCTTCTTCTTATTCATTTGTCTTCTTCTGGTGTGGGAAGTCTAGATCTGATAAGTCTAGGTTGTTTTCCTGCGCATCTAGATAGATCCATGTATATATAAAATTAATATGAATTAGGACTCTCATTAGAGGAAGCACCAGTATACCTGATTGTTCACCCTGCTTTGTGTTTAGTACTTGGTAAAAATAGCTAGATCAGTCCGTCTCGATGGAGGTGTGCCTAGGTACGGATTGATTGCTGGATTAGTGCCGTCTGTGTGACCGTGGCATTAATTCATCGTCAGGTGGTTAGACAAACTATCATGTCTGTCTTTGTGACATGGCATAGCCTGTCTGTGTGACCTAGCAATATTAAGCCTGTCTGTGTGACTTGGTGTCTGTCTTTGTGACCTGGCGATGTAGAGCCTGTTTGTGTGACCTGACATAGCCTGTCTGTCTGACCTGACAAGTTTGGAGATGCCTCTTTGATATTGTTTGTGCGCTTCTAGAGTGCCATTTTTCTGCTTGTTGGGTTTATACTTGTCATAGTGGTTGGAAATGATCGAGTGGGAAGAGTGCATGGTTTGGTTCTCACTGGGTAATTTCCCCAAATTACTCATCCATCTTTTTTAAATCCATATTGCAGGTGAGTCTGATGATTGTGAATGTGATGACTGGGAGGAACTAGATGAGTAGTTCTAGTGTGGTGTGCCTTCAGAGATGGAGGAAGATTTCATTGTTTTAAGAACTATTTCGTATTTTTTTTTAAGACAATATTTTCTAATTATTTTAGGATTTATTTAAGTTATTTCATTTCAATTGTAAGACTTGGATTTGATTTGGATTTGGAATAAGATTTAAAAGTTATTTAGGAATTATTAGTTAGGTTTAGATAATACCGCCGGTTTAGTCTGGTTCCTTTTGGAATCCAAGATCAGGGTGTTACAACATACTAGAAAAAAAAGAACTATGGTATTTTATCAAGATAAAAAACTATAAACAAATAATTTACAAAAGTGATTATTTTAACTGATCAACGCATTGTTTTCTGGTGTATGTATCACACCCCTGATCTCAGTGCTTAGTAGAGTCAAAATACCAAATATATAACATAATGACCAACAAAAGTTTTCATTATTTAAGGGATATCAGTTAACCTCCAAAATATAATGTTAGTTGGTTCTTGCATATCATTACCACCACTTGAATAGCAACCTTATCTTTAAGGCTAGATTCTAAAAATGACCAAGAAAATTAGAGTTCAATCAGTTACATCTCACCTTACACACTCTTTTGAAACAATGAAAACATTTGAACTTTTGGACTAATCCTCATGCCAATGTTATTTGAAGATGGAACGTCTTAATCACTCTCATTAGCAACAATTTAAGAGCAATAAGTAAAATTTTATTGGTTTTCCACAAATAAGTTTATGTTGATGTTGTTTGCCAAAATCTTCTCCTTTAGTTTTTTACTATGCTTAAAAATTGGTGTTTGCCACCAGACAATTTTGGACTTTTTCTGAAATTACAGTCTCGTGGTTGGATGTCAAAAACATCTCGGCCAATATAATTTGAAGATGTATAGATTGAATCATATTCATTAGCAACCAGATTAAAAATATTAAATAAAAAATTATTGGTTTTCACTAACAAGCTTGCATTGATGTTGGTTAAAAACTTCTTCTATTAATAATTTGAAGTCACCGTGCTTCAAATTCATGGGCAGAAAAGTCATTTGATAAGTTGCAGCTTAATGCTAAAGAGGAAGTCTTGACCTAGTATAGGAAGGAGAAGAAGAAAAATAATAAGATGTTGCTTTACATAACGTAGATTAAATTAGCATTCAATCGCATCACAACATAAACTTTGAGTCATTCCTCTATCAAAAATTAATATTGGATGTATGTAGTATTGTCTGTAAGGCAAAATCTTATAAAGACCTTTAAAAGACAAAAGGTGTATGTTTTTCTTCATAATATTGAAAATAATCTAAAGCATCATCGAGCCCTCACGGCAGTTACAATAATTTCATTGACTGATGCAGATTTAGGAAGCATACTGAATTCAATCTCTCAGGCAACAGAAGACAATGAAATTGCTTCTCTACTCGTGTAATAATTGTTTCTACTCGTGTAATAATAGTTAGGATGTTGTGGTTGAGAAATTGTTAACCTCCCAAGAACAATGTAAGTTGGTTATTCTACCACTTGAAAAACAGTTTTGTATTTTAGGCAAAAATCTAAAAGTAACCAAGAAAATAAAAGAATTCAATCAATCACATCTTTCAACACACACTTTTTAAAACAATGGAAACATATGGATTTTTTGACCAATCTACATACTAATGTTATTTGAAAATGTAATTATTTAATCATTTTCATTAGCTAATAAGTCAAATTTTATTAGTTTTCCACAAATAAATTTATGTTAATTTTATAGTTAACAATTTTTTCCTTTAATTTTTTTTATTCACCATACTTAAACTTCGCATATATATGCCACTGGATAGTTTTAGATTTTGCTAAGATTGTAGTCCCGTGATTATACGTCAACAACATCTTGGCCAAATGTTATTTGAAAATGTCTGGATTGAATTATTATCATTATCAACCAGATTAGGAATAATATGTCAAAATTTGTTATTTTCCACTGACAAATCTGAGTCAAAATTGGTTAGAATTTGTTGTTTCAATAATTGAAAGCTATTGTATTTAAAATTCATGTATGCCATAAGACGACTGTGGAGTTTGCTGTGATTGTAATTATGTTGTACCTCAGCGACATTTGATATGCATTTACCACTGAATTTTGTGATCTTTAAAGCATATACGTTTTGTATGCTGTTTTATAATGTTACTCTTGGTTCTAAAAGTTGAGTAGTCAATATTACAATACATTTTTCATGTTAGAAAACAAGCAACAATTGCTTAAAAGAACCTTTTAACAAAAAGAAAACAATTGCTTGAGATAATCCTTTAACAAAAATGAAAAAGTAATTGCTTAAGAGTTTGATGTAGATCATCATCTATTTTCAAATTCAACACAGGTAAATCAAGCCTTAACTCGAGATACAAAATGGCCTACATATACAGTTTGGTGTCCTTAAGTGGAATCGAATTTGAGATTCAGGTGAAGTTATGCCTTGAGATTCTAACTTGTTTTATATTTTCTATTTTTATCTTCATGTCTACTTGTTTATCATGTTTTCTAACTTCTGTATTAAATCAATTTCCCTTAAATCAATGTTATTAAAAAAACAATTGCAAACGGAAGACTTAAACCATGACAAAAAAATGTACATATCATGAGATCTTTACATAAACGAGGCTTTTAAAATTCTGGTGAGGTTTACTTTTTGTTAATAATTGTTTTTTGCTTTTTCGCTATTATAAGATAAAAAGTTAATTTATGAGTTTTTTTGGAAAAAAAAAATTAAGGATAAAAACATTTGTTGGTAAGAAGGATATCTCTCCAATATCGGGCATGATTACTGGTTACGACCTATCTGTTCAAAAAATTATTATCATAATTTTTTTTTGAAATATCTTATCATTTTTTATATTTAGTTATATAGATTTGAAATTCTTCAAAGGCCTTGATTGTTTGCAGTTTGTGGAATAGATTTTGGTTTTTGTTTTTCAAAAAATTATTTTATTAGCTATTCAAATTTTTTTAAAAATTGGATTTCCTAAATTTTAGGGAAATTAATTTTTCAGAGTTTTTATTTTTTTTTTTTATTTTCTAAACAAAAACCAAAAACCACCATCTATGGGTTTTTTAAACGAGATTACCGTGAATTGTTGTTATTATTTTTAAAAAATTTATATATACTGCTATTTTCTCAATCAATAATTAAACAAAAAATATAAAAGCAAACAAAAATTTTATTTCTAAAGTAAAAAACATAGAAGCAAAAACAAAATTTCATTTCTACAACTAGCTCATTTTTTCAATTATTGATTGACATTTAAAAAAAACAATAACATCATTTTACCTATGTGCATTTCTTTTATCTATAATCTAAAATTTTACCTCTTGTAGAAAACATCATTTTAAAACCTCAATTTTATTTATTTAAATCTATTGTAAATTTTTTTTTTTAAAAAAATAACATCATTTTACCAGTTGTATAAAAAATTTAAAATTTTATAATATTTACCATTAAAAGTGATTTATTAATTTTTATATAAAAATAAATGATTATAAAAACCTCAATTTTATTTATTTAATTTTCATAATGTTTAAACACATAAAAGTAAACTAAAAATTAAAAAAAAAACATAAAACATTTAAAACAAATTATTGATAGACAACCAGAAACTAAACAAATTATACCATTCAAGATTTTAGGAAACAAAAATCTACAAAAAAACTAAAAATCAAAATTAAAAATTTAAAAACTAAAAGCTAAAAGTCAGAAACAAAAAAAAACTAAAAACCATGCAAACATGAAACAGTCATGGCCTAAGTTTTGATGTTTAGAATTTAGGAACGACTCTTAACCCAAAAAAAAATGAAGAAAGAATTCAGGTAATTTATATTATAATGGGACCCTCTAATAAAATACGTTAAAGTTGCATGAAACTATTTCCCTTTTATAATCAGAGCCGGGTATAGTCATTGGTCAACTCATACCAACCCTTTGCTTTATTTAGACTTTTACTTAATAACATTTATTACCAAGTATTTTTTTTGCCAAAACATTTATTACCAAATCTTTTTCACGCCAATTTGTTTTTTAATTTTTTGGCTAAATACAAATTAGTAGTTAATGTTTGTTATCTATGTCCCTTATTAATAGTTAAAATATCCAAGAAAATGTTTTTCTTAGGTGTCATTCTAAAACAATTTTAGAAAGATTTTTGTTTTAACTTTTCTCTGAAATACAAATATATACGTATTAATAAACATTTTAAAATACATGTTATTTAATTATTCTTCAATAATCTCCTATATTAATTTTAATTATTCCGAATATTTAACTTCTAAAATGTCCAAACAAAAAGTAGAAACTTTTTCCAAAAAAAAAAACAAAAAAAACACAAAAATATTGCTTTTGTGTTTGTCCACGTAACATGCATGAGATTTCTGATCATTGGGGTTGACGAAGAAACTGTAAACAAATAGAAAGAAAAAATATATTAAAAACTCACGCGCTTTGGAAAAGCGCGTGGAACCCACTTTCCCTCCCTGTATTTCGCTCTTTTCCAACTGGCAACAAAGCAAGCAGCATCACTTCCCATTAATTCACACCTCTCTCTCTCTCTCCTCTTTCTCTCTCCTCTCCTCTCTCAAAACCCTAAACTCACTCATCGCTTCTCCGATGCCGGTGGCAGATAACGACGGCGACCGGAGTTTGACGGAGCTAATCTCCTCTCTCCTCGACAGTATCCCCAAGCTTCTCAGCTTCAAGTGCAAATGGTCTTCGATTCGCGCCAAACTCGCCGATCTCAGGACTCAGCTTGCCGATTTATCCGATTTCGATGCGTCTTCTTCAAACAAGCTAGCTCTGGATCTTCTAGCTTCCGTCCGAGAAACGCTAGATGACGCGGTCTCCGTCGCGGCGAGGTGCGAGGGACCAGATTTATCAGAAGGAAAGCTCAAGACGCAGAGTGAGGTTGACTCAGTCATGGCGAGACTTGATCGCCATGTGAGAGATTCCGAGGTTCTGATTAAGAGCGGTCTTCTTCAGCAGGATAATTGCGCCGTCTCGAAGTTTTCGATTTCGACGAAGAAGGAATCGGTTCGGTTAGAAGCGAGGAATCTGGTTATTCGATTGCAGATCGGTGGACCGGAATCGAAGAATTCTGCAATTGATTCGTTGCTTGAGCTGCTTCAGGAAGATGATAAGAACGTGATGATCTCAGTAGCTCAAGGAGTTGTTCCCGTTTTGGTTCGGCTTCTCGATTCGTGCTCTTTTGGTATGAAGGAGAAGACTGTATCCGTGATTTCTAGAATCTCTACGGTGGAGAGTAGCAAACATGTGTTGATAGCTGAAGGATTGTCTCTACTGAATCATCTCCTTCGTGTACTGGAATCAGGAAGTGGATTCGCTAAGGAGAAGGCTTGTATTGCTTTACAAGCTTTGAGTCTCTCTAAGGAGAACGCGAGAGCGATTGGTTGCAGAGGAGGGATCTCGTCTCTGCTTGAAATCTGCCAAGCCGGGACTCCTGGCTCTCAAGCTTTCGCCGCCGGAGTTTTGAAGAACTTGGCTTCGTTTTCAGAGACTAAAGAGAATTTCGTGGAGGAGAACGCTGTTTTCGTTCTTGTTTCTCTCGGTTCTTCAGGTACGCCTCTAGCTCAAGAGAATGCTGTAGGGTGTTTAGCTAATTTAACATCTGGGGATGAGGATATGATGATGTTAATTGTTAGAGAAGGTGGAATCAAGTGTTTGAAGAGTTTCTGGGACTCTGTTACCAATGTTAAGTCTCTGGAGGTAGCTGTTTTGCTTTTAAAGAATCTAGCTTTGTGCCCTATTGTTAGAGAAGTTGTTATCTCCGAAGGGTTTATCCCTCGTTTGGTTCCGGTGTTGAGCTGTGGGATTCTCAGTGTGAGAATCGCAGCTGCAGAAGCTGTTTCTTCGCTAGGTTTCAGCTCGAAAAGCAGGAAAGAGATAGGCGAGAGCGGATGCATCGGTCCTTTGATTGATATGTTAGATGGTAAAGCCATTGAAGAGAAAGACGCAGCTTCTAAAGCTCTATCGACGTTATTGGTGTGTACAAGCAATAGAAAGATTTTCAAGAAGAGTGAGAAGGGTGTAGTTAGTCTTGTTCAGCTCTTGGACCCGAAGATTAAGAAACTTGATAGGAGATACACAGTCTCTGCGTTGGAACTGCTTGTGACTTCTAAGAAATGCAGGAAACAAGTCGTTGCTGCTGGTGCTTGCTTGCATTTGCAAAAGCTTGATGTTGAAGGAGCTAAGAAATTGGCCGAGAATCTCGCTCGGAGTAAGATTTGGGGCGTCTTTGCAAGGCCATAGGAGACTTGCGGATACGTTTTATTAACCTGTATGTAAGAAACATCTGCGAGATTCCTTTTTTTCTTTTTCGATTTCTCTATATGTTGTTTGATGATTTGATTGTTCATAAGGCTTGGTTGATTGAAGTAGGGAGAGTTAATTTGCTGATTAGTCATGTAGACAAACAATAATAATATCTTTGTAGAGTTTGTTGTAATCCTCTTTTTTTTCTAATTTTCTTGGTGAGTTGATGTTTTGTCCTCTAAAACTTCAAGATCCTGATCCTTTCTCTCTAAATTGATGTATCTAAATCTAGGAACAGTGTAATGACTCTTCAGTTGTGAAACTGTTTTGTTGCATATTTGAGTTGGAGTCTGTCTGAACACTAATCAAATAATGTTGGTCGGAAAGCACATGGCATTTTGTTTTTGTTTATATACCTTTTTTTCTCAAATTCTCAACTTGTTTTATTTGGTGGCCCCGTATGATTGTTATGGCCGTTAAGTTCTTTGGCACAATCCAATGATTAAAGCACCAATCTGAAATATCCACATTGGTCGTATTCTTTTTGTTCACAAGTGATGTAAAAGAGTTTATATTTCCTACATTTATGTTGTTACATTTCTTGGAAAACTGTTTATAAGATCAAATCAAATGTGTTTATTGAACGATGAAGATGGATCTGGTACCAATACCCTACCATCATGCTGAATAAGAACTGGTCAAACCATAGCGATGTTTACTTGATACTGTATAATGGCTTGAGACCTTGAGTTGATGACTGATCAACCTCTTTCTGTGAATAGCTGATTGAAGCTCTAGATTATCCAACCACCATTGTTCTACTAACCTGTGCGCCTTGAGAAACTTCTGGTTCCTTTTGACATCACAAAAAGCTTTGCTTCTGCTTGAGGAGTAATATTCACAACATAACCATTGTTTTCCTTGTTGTTCACTTCTCTTTTCTCTTCACTCCATACTGGTTAGTGTAGTGACAGCAGATATAGTGATAGTGGCTATGGTTTACTTATAAATGAGGCACCCATAATGAGGCACCCATATTTCAAATCCACAGAAGATTTCTGATTCTGCCCGTTGAAGTATGTACCAAAAAAAAAAATGAAGCTCCTAAATTTGATGACGTTTTAGAAAATGAGATCAAAATGAATAGTGAAGTCAAGGTGATATTTTAGCAATTGAGCAAGATAGAAATGTTAATGAACCTGTAATACACATGGCCTGTGATGAAAATGAGAATGAAATTAAAAGTAGAATGACTATAATGAAGAGGGGAAAACGATAATGTTATAAGGAATACCAAATCTGTGGGGATATTAGTGATCTAGGAAATTGGAAAAAAATTGAAAATAGAATGAGAGAGTTTCTAGTCCAAGAGGGCCAGTCGAACGATAGGCATCTAGTTGATTATCAATTTCCAAGATAGGGCAAATGTTGTTGTTGTTGTTGTTGTTTTTTTTTTTTTTTTTTTTGATTCTGTCTAGTGCAAGAGAAAGAAGGAATGGATGGCAAACTAGACGAAGGTTAATTTACTAAAAAGTAAAAGACAATATCATTTGTTTTTGTTGTAAAATATTCACGCAATACAAAATATTAATCAGTTGGCAACTGATGGATACAATGAGTAGAGAAATGTAATATTCTTTGAAACGGTATTTCCTTTTGCTGCAAAGACATCTCAGGTTAGTAATCTTTTCAGTGATACAACATCAGATGACTAGGCCTGGGCACGGGACGAGTACTTGCCATTTTTGGTATACTTGATACTTGACTTACCCCGTTCAAGTATCAAGATATTTGTACTTGTACTTGACTTGTTAATATCAAGTACTTGCAATTTCAAGTACTTGCCAAATTTTTCATTACTTGCAAGTTACTTGATTTGTCCCGTTACTTGATTTGTCCCGTTACTTGTAAAAGTACAAATAGAATACTAAAAAAACTAAAATTTCGGGTCATATTTAATTAAAACCTATGATAATATTTAATATTTTGACCTATAGGTTTTTGGAAAGCTTTAGATATTGAAGTCTGGCAACTTATTTATCTTTTGATAAGCAGACTTTTCTTTCCTTTTTTATGTTGTAATCGATGTGGAACAAAATTAAAAAAAAAATCAGAGATTTGAAACGAGTAACGGGTCAATAAGACCAAGTAGTAACTTTTTTTTTAATACTTGATACTTGCCTTATACTTGCAAGTAATCTTCTTAAGATACTTGATACTCTACTTGATCAAAACAAGTACTTGGTTTTACGGGACAAGTACGGGTCAAGTAACGAGTACGGGACGAGTACCAAGTAATTGTGCCCAGGATTTTTCATTTAAAGATGTTACAACATTTATAAGGCATAATTCAAGTCATTCATGTACTGCCAGACTTAACACATTGTATCCACCACTTTTGAATAATATAATCAATATCGTGTATTTGGATATGACTTTGCGTAACAAGCCGTAATTTATGGTCATTTTCTCAAACACATACCTTTTTGATGCTTGGACTGCTGGTCCTATAAGTTTTTCATTTTTCATATGAGATTAACATCGACTTGATTGCATTTTTTCACTTTTTTTGGCCAACAATTTTCTCTTTTCACACTCTTCCACAGAGGTAGATTTATGATCCTTATTTATATCGAAAGATATCTTGTTTATACTGTCGACAATTATTTTTATCTTTGGTTCCACATTTTGTGTAATGACATGGTTAATCGAGATCTCTTTATCATTATCATTGATATCATTCAGGTACCTGATTTTATTAACCATTGATTCAACTTGGATTTATCTCTTAGTTTCTACTGCAATAGAACAACTTATAATTGTAATATAAAGGATTCGAAATCCAGAGTACCAATGCTACTCTATGACTCTACGAGGACTGAAACAAAGCTAAGAGACAAAATAATTTGATTGTGACTTTAACGACAAGTAAAAGCAAACTAGAAATTATTTGAATTCGAATTAAAACAAGCACTAGACTAAGGAAATTCACAGGAGTTTCAGAGATGAGATTCATATGACTATTCAGAGTACAGTTTAAACGCAAGTCTCGAACGCAAACATAAATGTATATCGACCCACTGTCGTGGCACCGATAACTTTCTCTAACAACCTAAATTTTAAAATGTCGTTTGAACCTAGAAAATTGCAGACAAGCATTAACATTCAGGTTTGATCTGTTCACGATTTGCCTTAACATCAACTGTCGTTGGCTAAGGACAAATCACTCACCAAAGTTTGTTCTAGCAACCTATTACACTTTTGATGAATATGTTTAACCTAAAATCGTAAATTGAGTGATCAGTTCAACCTAAGTGTTAAGTTCAACAATGGTGAAGATAATCGATGTTGAGCCCTATTTGCATCCAATTCTCTAACTCATGAAATCCTTTGAAAACCTTAGTCTAGCTAAGAGATCTACTCAGACATGGAGAAAAGAAACACAGAAAAAGATGAAAAAGAATTCATGAATAAAAACTCAGAGATATTAAGAGGGTTCAGAATTCTTCTCAAGTGTATCAGAGATTCTTCTCCGAAATCTTACAAGCAAAACTCCAAAAGTCTAGAAAATTGTAAAAGAAAGCGTAAAAGAAGTTATGTAAAACGTGGTTCTCTTTTTGAGGAGGCTCTGGTCTTTTATTCTCTTCATGCGTTCCAGAATTAGGTAAAAATCGTTTTCCTTATTTTTCTCCAGGCGGTTGGATCAGGTGCTCCACGAAAGGGCTTAGTCGGGAGCAGGTGCTCCCGACCAAGAATGGTCCAACTGTGTGTAAATTGGCCTCTTTTGCTCAGCTTCAACTCTTTTTTGCACCAAAAGCTCCAGCTGCTCCAGTCCTCGCCTAAAGCTCTCTAGATACCTGAAACAACCTGAAACAGACTCCAAAGACTCCTAAAAAGATCGGTAAACATGGGTTAGAATGAGTCAAAATCACCACTTATCAACTCCCCTAGAATTAGACCATTTCCTCAAACATTGTCCTCAAACAAACTAAAATCTAGTTCCAGAAAAATTGATTAGACAATGGTGGGAACTCGTAAAAACTCAGAAGACCGTAAATTAGACCACAACATGCAAAAGACCTGTTGCAATATCAATCCAAATCAAATCTCCATGTACTTCTCCATAGACATTGCAGCTTTCCAGATTAAATCCATAGTTTCACGAGATTTTCTATTTCCCATCATCGCTGGGTCTCACTGATGAAACCGATGCCAAGGGCCTTTTAGACTCATTCCCATATTATACCATGACAAACTGACCAAAACACACAGATGTACTCTTCCTCTCTCCCGATGCTCCTATTTCACTTAGGTTGCTCCTTCGTCGCTTTTCTCCGTGGTGAGCACCCTGAGGAGCAGGTGCTCCGAGCTGAAGGAGGGTGCTCATTCGTCAATTGTTACGCCTTGAGCAACCAACCCAGAAAATGGAGCAGGTGTTCCGGCTGGTTGCTCTCCTTCCTCTTTTTCATCCTCACTCGCTGAAAAGCTGTCCACCTGCTTTTCTCTTTTTATTTTGAAAACAAAGGATCTCAAAACAAAGTTAGTAGCTAAGAAATGAAAGACACAAAGTTAGAGACTCTTACCGGTGGGTTGCCTCCCACCAAACGCTTGTTTAAGTCGCTAGCTTGACTTGGAAAGCCATTTAGGCTTGAGGAGGGTCACTTAAGGTGAGTGATTCACCCTCTGCAACATTTGGACCAGCAAGGTATGGCTTCAACCTCTGTCCATTGACAACGAACTCTCCTCCTTTAGTGTCCAGCAACACTACAGCTCCATATGGTCAAACCTCTTTGATGGTGAATGGTCCATACCATCTTGATCTCAGCTTTCCAGGAAAAAGGTTCAATCGAGAAATAAACAGCAGCACTTGATCGTTTGGTGCAAAAATCCTATTGAGGATCCTCTTGTCATGGAAAGCTTTGGTTATCTCCTTGTAAATTTTTGAGTTCTCATAGGCCCGGTGTCTAATCTCCTCCAACTCGTGCAGCTGCATCACTCTCTTCTCATGAGCACTTCTAGCATCGAAATTAAGCAACTTCACTGCCCAAGCCGCTTTGTACTCGAGTTCTACGCAGATGACAAGCTTTTCCATACACCAAGTGAAATGGTGTAGTCCCCAAAGGTGTTTTGTAAACTGTCCTATATGTCCAAAGAGCATTATTAACCTCACTGACCAATCCTTCCTACTGGTGCTTACAGTTTTCTGCAGAATGTTTTTGATCTCCATGTTGGAAATCTCGACCTGCCCACTTATCTGAGGATGGTATGGAGTCGCGACCTTGTGCTTTATACCATTTTTCTTCAAAAAGTTCTCAAAAACTTTGTTGATGAAGTGAGAACCTCCATCACTGATCACAACTTGAGGCACACCTAACCTTGGGATTATGACAGATTTAAACATCTTTAAGATTACCTTTGCGTCATTTGTAGGGCTAGCCAAAGCATTGACCCACTTTGACACATAGTCAACTGCCACCAGAATATACTCATTGCCATAAGATGATGGAAATGGCTCCATGAAATCGATACCCCATACATCGAAAATCTCCACTTCCAGAATGAAGTTCTGTGGCCTCTCATTTCTCCTGCTTATGTTTCCTTGCCTCTGGCATGTATTACATCTGGATATGAATCTCTGTGCATCTCGGAACATAGTAGGCCACCAATACCCAGCCTGAAGAATCTTTGACACTGTTTTAAAAATGGCAAAGTGACCAGCATAAGGTGAACCATGACAATGAAACAAGACCCCAGGTATCTCCTCATCAGCTACATATCTCCTGAAAATTACATCAGAGCAATGCATGTATATGTAAGGCTCATCCCAAAACTAATGTCTTACATCCTTCAGGAACTTGTTTTTCTTGTTTCCCATGAAATCTTCAGGTTCCTGTTCTGCAGCAAGGTAGTTCGAAATCTCTCAAAACCAAGGAAAACTAGGATATTGATTAATGTCTACTGAGTTGCAAAAGTTTGTCAAAGCAGGTGCTCCTAAATTTGGAGCAGGTGGAGCAGGTGCTCCAGGCTGGAGCAGGTGCTCATCGAACCCAGAAACATCAATGGTGTAAACCTGTTCATCAGGAAGGCTGTCATCTAGTGGGATGTCATCATCAATCTTCAGCCTTGACAAGTGGTCTGCAACACCATTCTCAATCCCCTTCTTGTTCTTGATATCTATGTCAAACTCCTGCAATAAGACGATCCATCGAAAGAGCCTTGGTTTGGCATATTTTTTCGTCAACAGGTACTTCAGTGCAGCATGGTCTGTGTGAAAAACAACCTTCGATCCAACAAGGTGAGACCTGAATTTCTCAAAGGCATAAACCACTGCTAAAAGCTCATTCTCGGTTGTGGCGTATCTGCACTGAGCTTCATCGAGTGTTCGGCTGGCATAATAAATGACGTGGAGCATCTTTTCTTTCCTCTGATCCAACACTGCTCCAACTGCACAGTCACTAGCATCAGTCATGACCTCAAAAGGTAGTTCCCAATCAGGTGGCTGAACAATTGGAGTGCTAACCAAAGTTCCTTTGATCGTATAGAATGCCTCCAAACATGCATAATCGAACTCAAATTTCACATCTTTGCACAGCAGCTGCATCAGAGGCCTAGCAATCTTTGAAAATTCTTTGATGAAGGGTCTGTAAAACCCAGCATGGCCCAGAAAACTGTGGATCGATTTGACTGATGTTGGTGGCTTCAGACTCATCATCACCTCAATCTTTGTCCTGTCTACTTCGATCCCTTTCTCCGAGATTTTGTGTTCCAAAACGATCTCATCTCTTACCATGAAATGGCATTTCTCCCAGTTGAGCACCAGGTGCTTCTCCTCACACCGCTGCAAGACCCTGCACAAGTTAGACAAACAGACAGAAAAAGAGCTTCCATAGACAGAAAAGTCGTCCATGAAAACTTCCATTATGTCCTCAACCAGATCAGTAAAAATCAACATCATTCAGCGTTGGAAAGTCGCCGGAGCATTGCACAAACCAAATGGCATTCTGCGGTATGCAAAAGTGCCATAAAGACATTTGAATGTCGTCTGGGTGGATTGGGATCTGAAAAAAACCTGAATAACCATCTAAAAAGCAGTAATAAGGATGGTTAGCCAATCTTTCAAGCATCTGATCAATAAATGGCAAAGGAAAATGATCTTTGCAAGTTGCAGCATTCATTTTCCTGTAATCTATGCACATTCGATGCCTAGTAACAGTTCTAGTTGGTATCAATTCATTCCTATCATTTTTGATCACAGTGATGCCACCTTTCTTAGGAACTACATGAACTGGACTAACCCAATTACTGTCTGAAATTGCATAAATCACGCCAGCTTCTAGAAGTTTCATTATCTCCTTCTTAACAACATCTTGTAGATTCAGGTTTAACCTCCTCTGATGTTCTATAGAAGTCATCGATTCATCTTCTAAATGTATTCTATGCATTCAAAGATCTGGAGAAATCCCTGGAATGTCATCAAGTGAATATCCTAGAGCTTTCCTATACTTTCTAAGTTCACAAAGAAGCAAGGTAATCTCTACATTGTTCAATTCAGAGTTCACTATCACAGGGTATGTCGAATTGGGTCCTAAAAAACGCGTACCTGAGCCCCACAGGAAGGGGTTTGAGCTCAAGTTTCGGAGCTCTCAACTCGCTCCAAAGGCCATCAACTGAAACGTCATGAGCAGGTTCTCCTGGATCCGGAGCAGGTGCTCCCTCGGCGTTTTCTGCCATTGAGCTCTCCTTGCCTTCTAAGCTCATGTATGCCACCAGCTTCTGCATCTTCATGCTTGCATCCAGCATTCTTGCAAATTCATCAGCTTCCTCACTCAAATCCCCATGCTCTCCTTGGGCTTTTGTAAGTGCAACCTCCAAAAGGATCAATGGCCAAAACCTCTTCAGCAACCTCTCCAGAAATGTCTGAACCATCATCTATGACAAATGTCTGCCCGTCCAGCATTGGTTTCTTGAGGAGTTTGTTCATCTCAAATCGCACCATCGATCTATCACCCCTTCTTTAACGTCAATGATTGCACCAGCTGTGCACAAGAAGGATCGTCCCAAAATCAGAGGATCCTTGGGTTCCTCATCAAGCTCCAGAACCACAAAATCTGCTGGAATGAGTATATCACCTATCTGAACATGCAGATCCTCAAGAATACCAACAGGAAATTTGGTTGATCTGTTTGCAAGCACAAGCAATATTTATGTTGCTTTGAATCTGGTGTAACCCAGTTGCTTGGCCACAGAATAAGGTATCAGATTCACACTTGAACCCAGATCGTAGAGAGACCTTGTAAACAGCACGTTACCAAT
Source organism: Eutrema salsugineum (assembly GCF_000478725.1). Taxonomy (NCBI): domain Eukaryota; kingdom Viridiplantae; phylum Streptophyta; class Magnoliopsida; order Brassicales; family Brassicaceae; genus Eutrema; species Eutrema salsugineum. Next base: position 14,745,205 of record NW_006256829.1, read on the forward strand.
CCTGACTGAGAGAAAAAATATTTCTGGATCACTCCTCTTCTTCAAAACCTTGTTCTGTAACACTGCATTCCTTCGAGACCATCATGCCACTCTCTTCCTTAACAGCTTTCCCAGAAACTAACCCCTTCATGTATCGCTTGAGGGCTGGTATCATCTGGACAGCATCAGCTAGAGACAATTTCACGGTCAAATCTTTCAGCATCTCCCTGCACTTTGACTTTTCTAAGTCCTTCTGGGACTTCTTTGGTGGAACTAGGTAAGGTTCCTTAGACGTATAAACACGTGGTGGAAGATTAGCTGGAGCAGTTGGTCGGAGCAGGTGCTCTGTCGAGGACCCAGGGTGCTCCATCGTCTTTGCTTCGTCGGGAGCATGTGCTTCGTCATCCTGAGCAGGTGCTCCATGGTCTAGAGAATGTGCTCCAGAGGAAGAGACATGCTCCATCGTCTTTTTTATGCCAGATGATGGTGCTCCTGCCTGGAGCAGCTGCTCCACGATCTTCTCTTTTCTTTTCTTTGAGGCAGCGACTGTTGGTGCAACATGGAGTGTCTTTCCACTCTTTAGCTCAATAGCATTCACAAACTCATTCCTGGGATTTTCACCCTTTCCAGGAAGAGTTCCATGTGGTCTCTTCACAGCTTCAGCAGTCTGAGATACTTGAACATCCAGCTTCTTCACATGAGTCCACACTGCTTCATATTTGCCATTCAGATCATTGTACATGGTGTCCACTTTGGCATTGATCTCCATGGATGACTTTTGTTGATTAACCCGCAGCTGTTGTATCAAGTTTTTCAGCTCATCCTGCGAGTTATTTGGGAAACTCGAAGAAGGCTGCAAACTTGTGAAGGGAAACTTCTGCTGATTTCCACCTTGGAATCGGTTCTGGTTGGTGATGAACTGCTTCCCTTGGAAGTTTCTGGAGAAGTTCTTCTGAAATCCTGACTGATTCTGCACTCTTTGCTGCAGATAGACTTGATCCTGCTGGTTCTCAACATTGTTGCTCCTGTAGGACAAATTTGGGTGGCTCCTGAAGTTGTTGAAGCTGTGGTTCTGCACATACCCTTGTCCATTCGCAAAGTTCACCTCCATCTGATCATCATTCTCTGCTTTTACAAACTCTTGGGACAGAGGTGCATCGCCATTCTTATCAGCAAAGTGTACTGATTTCTGGTTCTCCCTCAGCAGCAAATTCACTTTGGCTGTCAGCTCATCAATCTTGTGAGACTCCACACTGTTAACTGCCTTCATCGACCTGTCATACTCTTGATATTTGTTGCTGGAGCTTGCAGCCAAATTCTCAATCAACTCATAAGCACTTGCTTTGGACTTAGTCATGAAGTCGCCATTGCTAGCTGCATTCAGAGCATTTCTGTAATTCCAGTTGACACCATCATAGAAGGTAGCCAAAATCTGCTCATTAGAGAATCCATGGTAAGGGCACTCACGTCAGTACTCTTTGTACCTCTCCCAAGCTTCGCAGAAAGCTTCACCAGGCTGTTGTCTGAACAACGAAATCTTGTTCCTCAGAGATGCAGTTTTAGACTTGGTGTAGAAGTGGTCAAAAAACACTGATCTGCACTTTGTCCAAGTAGTCAATGACCCAGCTGGAAATGACTTCAACCAGCGCGAAGCTTTATCTGCAAGTGAGAACGGAAAGAGCTTGCACTTCAGGAAATGGCTTGGTATCCCGTTTGACCCAGTCGTGCTGTAAATCTCCTCAAAATTCTCGATGTGGTCCATCGGAATTTCGGTAGGAAGCCCATGGAAAAGATGCTGATTCACAAATGAGATCAACTGAGGTTTGATCTCAAAGTCTTGCCTCTGAGTCGCTGGATGAGCAATCACAGCTCTGTTTTGGTAAAAAGCATGCAGATTGTCTTTATCTCCAATGGCAGACTGTTGCTGCTCCCTGTCTTGCTGCGCCTTCTGAAGCTGCTCCAATTGCTGTCGAAGTTGTTGTAGTTCGACAGCCATTTCATTATTGTTTCCTTGATCGCCCACGTTGGCTGAATTAGGCCTTTGACATCTGTTTTCTCGCTCTACTCTTGCAAGCTCGGTGTTTGACAAGGTAACCAGATCCTCGGTGCAGTTTCTTCTTGTGGACCTTTTTGTCTTGCACCTGAAACACACACAGACAAGAGAAAAAGAGAGCAAGTTAGTAAGGTCTTAGTCTGAATTTCTAACCAAGAATCAAAGGTAACGAATTGGTCCCCGGCAACGGCGCCAAAAATTGATTCAACTTAGATTTATCTCCTAGTTTCTACTGCAGTAGAACAGCTTGTAATTGTAATATAAAGGATTCGAAATCCAGAGGACAAATGCTACTCTATGACTCTACGAGGACTGAAAAAAATCTAAGAGAAAATATAATTTGATTGTGACTTTAACGACAAGTAAAAGCAAACTACAAACGATTTGAATTCAAATTAAAACAAGCACTAGACTAAGGAAATTCGCAGGAGTTCCAGAGATAAGATTCAGATGATTATACAGGGCACAGTTTAAACGCAAGTCTCGAACTCAAACATAAATGTATACCGACCCACTGTCGTGGCACCGATAACTTTGTCTAACAACCTAAATTCTAAACTATCGTTTGAACCTAAAAAATTGCAGACAAGCATTAACAATCAGATTTGATCTGTTCACGATTTGACTTAACATCAACTGTCGTTGGCTAAGGACAAATCGCTCACCAAAGTTTGTTCTAGCAACCTATTACACTTTTGATGAATAGATTAACCTAAAATCGTAAATTGAGTGATCAGTTCAACCAAAGCGTTAAGTTCAACAATGGTGAAGACAATCGATGTTAAGCCCTATTTGTAGCCAATACTCTAACTCATGAAATCCTTTGAAAACCTTAATCTAGCTAAGAGATCTACTCAGACATGGAAAAAAGAAACACAACAAAAGATGAAAAGGAATTCATGAATAAAAACTCAGAGATATCAAGAGGGTTCAGAATTCTTCTCAAGTGTAGCAGAGATTCTTCTCCCGAATCTTACAAGCAAACTCCAAAAGTCTAGAAAATTGTAAAAGAAAGCGTAAAAGAAATTCTGTAAAACATGGTTCTCTTTTTGAGGCAGCTCTAGTCTTTTATTCGCTTCCTGCATCCCAGAATTAGGTAAAAATCGTTTTCCTTATTTTTCTCCAGGCGGTTGGAGCAGGTGTTCCACAAAAGGGCTTAGTTGGGAGCAGGTGCTCCCGAGCAAGAATGGTCCAACTGTGTGTAAATTGGCCTCTTTTGCTCAGCTTCAACTCCTTTTTGTACCAAAAGCTCCAGTTGCTCCAATCCTCGCCTAAAGCTCCCTAGATACCTGAAACAACCTGAAAAAGACTCCAAAGACTCCTAAAAAGATTGGTAAACACGGGTTAGAATGAGCCAAAATCGCCACTTATCAACCATATCAACGGTCTCTTCCGGAGATCATCCTCATATATTTTCTCCTTTTTAGATGGAAGATCATAGTTGGAACCAAAGTAGTCTATCACGTTTCTTACGTGCCATAGACTCTTTATTGATAATTCATCATTCAGAGACATTCTTGGAGCATTTTGAGCTAGAATTGAAATTTTCTTTCATTGTATGTCTGACATTTACATATGACTTATCCTTTGAACTTCAGGTTCAAAATCATTTATACGAGGATCCATAATGATAATTCATTTCAAAGAATCTCATTCAATAGCTCTTCCATACCAAAACATGGAGAAATTTCACCATTGTTGATCTTGCCGTCTTCTAGATCGCTTTATAAATTATCTATAAAACCCATTTTAAGTGTGAACATAATCTTCAAGATGTTCTACTATTTTTGATATGAGATTCTTTAATTCTTCCCCTCGAGATGATGATACTTCAAGTTCAAAATGAATCCAACTTTATGACCAAAACATATCCAAATAACCTATCTTTGGGCCTTGTATTATGCATCAAATCCTTTAGTGATCTGAGGAGATATCTACTATATGATTATAAACCAACCATAAATTTGATCTGAGGAGATATAGTTTGCCATAAAAATAGGTTCGAAGAAGGCATCGTCTACCATCCTAACTATAGTATATAAACATAAACAGATTGAACATAAATTAAATCTTATCTTTTCTGTATAGAAACGGATCGTGAGACGATCGGATAACGTATTATAAACTATAAATTATAAATATATGTATATAAAGACTGAGTTAGAAAATCACAGGTAGTAGAATGTTGACTTTTGGATGAAATTGACTTGGTTGGGATCAAAGAAAGGATGAAATATGTGTATGTTTTGTATATATGAATATGAGAGAGAGAAAGAGGCGAGAAAGGAAACGTGAGCGTAGAGAAAACAATTTCTATTATTGATGTTCTTCTCTTCTTAGCCTTAAGTACATTAAATATAACCAAAGTTACCGACTTACTCAAGTCGGCGAAAGAAACTTCAAAGTACAAGTAAATATTAAACTTATTCAAATGGATAATTATCTTCTAACACATTTATATACTTTGTTTGTTATCTAGACACTATTTATTACTCCCTCTCGTTCACTGTAGATGATATTTTGGGAAAATAATTTGTTTCAGATTAGATAATGTGCAATTGATCTGTTTTTTGTTTTGTTTTTTAATTATTTATACCCATTATATCCTGCATATTGTTTTATCATTTGTTGATGTTTCTTGGTAGACTAGTTGGCTCACCGTCAGAGCGCGGACCGCGGGGTTTCAAAATTTTGTTGAATTAATTATGTGGTACTAAAACCATTTGGAAACACTTGTTTTTTTAAATATATAAAATTCATTGTCAAAAGCTCTTAATCATGATCATCGATTCTGATCAACATATATTGCAATATATCCGATTTTTTTCAACACTCTTCGTATAGTAAATGTGTAGTTAAAACTTGATTCACTTGTAAATGTTTAATTTGGTGAGATAATGCATATATGTGCTGAAGACTGCAGAATAAAGCGCCTGTCTGCTAGTCTACCTATGCCCTTGTGAAATTAATTTTTTTAAGAAAGAAATGAAAAAACTTTTCTGATGGTATGCCTCTCCGAATCTCACCTTACTGAAAAAAACCACATGATTTGTAAAAACCTTTAGGCAAATAGTCTAAAACAAATCATAAGAACACCTAAAAAACAACCATTATTGAAAAATGTAAAAAAAATATTATGTTGCAAACCGAATAAAATTTATAGAAACATTTGAGACATACATGATAAAAATAAAACAAACTTTAAAAAGTAAACACGATCCAAAATTAAATATCTAAAATGCAATAGTAATTAAGTGTATGAAACTCACAAACCAACTAAATTAAGACAAACACGAGTTTCACATAATCGTTTTTCATCTTCTTTTTTTCCTACAATTTACCATTTTGGTATTTCTTCTTTGTTGTCTTTTCCTTATTTCTTTTTCATATTCTTCCACATTTATTTCTCCTTCTTCTCTCACGTCTTCTTCTTCGTTTTCTTTCAATTATATGTACCTTGAAAATTTAACTCTCTATCCCCTTTCTCTTTCTCTCTCCATCCCTCTATCCTCTCTCTCTCTCCATCTACATATCGCTGAAAGCATTAACTTAATTTCTCTTTCCTTTCTCTCTCTTTATCCTCTCCATCCATTTGTCTTTCCCTCCATTCCTCCTTATCATTCTCTATATATCTCTCTCTATCTCTCCTGCCCCCTCTCTTATTTCCACCCTCCATCCCTCCCTCCTCCAAAATTGTTTATATCATACAATTGAGATAACTACATTTAAAGTACGACTCTATCTCCGTAGCTCCATCCCATTCTCCTTCCATATCATACTTTTAAAGTATGAAGTGTTTCTGATTAAAAAAATTGGAACACAAAGGAAACAAACTAATAAAGATTTAATAACAATCAATTATATGTACCTTGAAAATTTAACTCTATCCCCTTTCTCTTTCTCTCTCCATTTCTCTATCCTCTCTCTCTCTCTCTCCATCTACATATCACTGAAAGCATTAACTCAATTTCTCTTTCCTTTCTCTCTCTTTATCCTCTCCATCCCTTTGTCTTTCCCTCCATTTCTCCTTATCATTTTCTATATATCTCTCTCTATTTCTCCTCCCCCCTTGATGCGAGCAAAAGCGGGGTTTGTTGTTTTCGTTTTACTAAGCTTCAGGTTTTAAATTTATAATCCCTAAATGTCTGCAAGTGCACAGATGTGCGCTGTAGTACTTAGGGTATCGATCCACAGAGACTTAGTTGTTTCAGTACGAATTCGCGGCTACGCTTAAATCATATTAGAACTAAACGGTTTGGGTTTTGGTTTTGGGTTTTGGTTGTCACTAAATCTAAACTAGAAAGCAAAACAAGCAAAAGCATTTAAGAACAAAAGCAACTAAAGCAAATAAAAACGAAAGCAAGTGCAAGCAAGTAAAAATCGGTTATGAATGAAAACAAGTAACAAGCGAATAAAAGCAGAATGGAAATCTAAGGTTGTAAGCAATGAAAGAAAAACGTTGGGGCTCAAGGGGTTTCGCAGGGGTTCATGGTCTATGCTAAGTCGATTTTAAACATATGATAAAGGTAATCAACTACATATGTTCTAGAACTCGAGACACAGAAGTATGAATAGCCTACTTTCGCAGCACTAAACAACTATCTCTCGCAACCCTGATCAGTAGGTTTCCACTCTGATCCTGAAAGGGAGAAGATGCAATAGCAAAACAAGACTCATCGACATTCACAACTCAACTACAGGTAGGTTTCCACTCCTATAGAAGAATTGCTTGTTTCACCCTAGTTCAGACAATCAATGAAAGCTTTCGCAACATATCATATCAGATCGGCTTCTAAGTGGCCAGCAAAGAATCACGCAGTAAGATTAAAGGCAAACGAAGAACATCTAGAAGATTAATAATCCTAAATCTATCGATTCATAAGCAAAGACACATGAAATTCCCTTTGAACAATCCCTTTAAACCCAACTGGGTAACTACTCAAACATATTGTAAACAATCATCGCAGAGTATTGAAAGTGCAGGAAATTAAAAAAAAGAGGGAAGAAAAACGAAGAACGGGTGCGACGACGGAGGTGCGATGATGCTCTCCAGCGGCGGCTCCTCCTCCTTAAAACGGTGGCCTCCTCTTTAGGGTTCCACACAAACTCTCTCTCTCTCTCTCCTTTCTTATGTCATCTCTACCTCCTTTAGGAATTACCTAAAGGGGGTATTTATAGCTTCTGGGGTGGTTGTGGACACTTAGGACTTCAAAAATAACGAAAGGAATTGAACTGGGCTTTAATTAAGTCGTCGGGAAAGTGAACGACCAAGTTCCGCGGTTGCGGTGGCTCTACCCGCGGGAAAATGGGTGTTGGCCGCGGTCCCGGCACATGCTCTCTTCCGGAACTGCATTTTCTGTCATTCTTGCATCGGGAGTATCTGAAGATCTAACCGTTGGATTGTCTCCAAACCAAGTGCATTAGAAAGCTGGTTGGATCCTCTATGTTTTCTCAAGTTTTGGGGGTGATCAGACGGTGAGAAGATATTCATCGCTTGTCATACTTCTGACCGTCTGCATTTATCCAAAATTGCTCATTTGTTCCAAATTGTAAATCTTTTGCCCAAGTTTCCTGTAAAGTCTTTTGAAACTCTAAAACATTGAAAAAAATTTAAAAAACATTGAAAACAGAGTTAAAACACCTGCATAAGACATAATTATAATCCATAAAAGTGGTCAAAATACGGTGTTATCAACTCCCCCAGACTTACCTTTTTGTTTGTCCTCAAACAAACTTAAGTCAGGAAATTTTTTTTTGAAAATCGCAGGAACTAAACAATATCTCAGTGACCGTCCTTCTAAACCAAAACTTATCGTGAAACATCTATTTGAATCTAGTCTAGAAAATTCTCACCAAAATACAAGCAAACTAGTCCGTTAATCCGTCATGCGAAAATCTACACACTTAGATCTAACTTCCAGTCAACTAGCTCTCTACATTCATTAAGTATAGTAGTGAATTCTCATCAAAGACATTATTCAGAGTAGACGGCGTTTGGCATTAAGGCTATTTAAGTGGTGGAGCTTAGATGTTTAGGGTTACCTGAAGAATATGGAGGATGCAAGATATTATGCAAAACCGCAAGAGAGAGAAGGACCTGTTGATGACCGCAGATTTTCAGTCACTTCTCCTTTGCCAAATGTTGCTGCATAATCTTCCTCTTTTGTTGTAAACAGCTGTTCCCCCAGACTTAGATCTTTTGCGAGAATCATAAAGATAATCTCCAAAACTCCATATAATCAGATCAAGCTTGCCTCAAGTATAAAATTCGATCCTCCTAGACTCTCTAAGGTTTTAATTTCCTCTCCCTTCATATTTTTCTTTTCTTTTTCGTTTTTTTTTTTTTTTTTTTTTTGTTTAATAGAGGAAACAACCTTTTATAGAGAGAAAGTCTAAGAGACGAAATTGTACCAAGATTTTGAAGTTTTTCCAAAGGCAAACTGAATTTTCTCATTTTGTTGAATCATTCCAATGAAATCGCAGGCCTTCGTCTTCAGTGACTGAAAACCGCGTTAATCCTCTTTCTCTCGACGTTTTTGCACATATCTGCATATAGAACAATGAAAAACAAGAATGCATGTGGTTTGAAAGAGCTTAGGTTCGGTGGGGAACTAGCTAAAGATGAACTAGCCATTCAGGATCAACAAAAAGTGGTAAAAAGATAAAGAAGTCCTGAATGTATGATTCTTTTCCCTGATTTAATGTTTCAATGAGAAAATTATGTCAAAATTAAGTCCAGATAAAATGAGCTAGTATATCCTGTCAGAAAGAATCTCCATGAATAGAAGTCCTCTGGTGGGATTTCGTAATGCAAGTACTTAGCTACTGCCTAGTCTAGGCCTAAATCACAAAAGAGCAAAAAACGAGGAAATAGCGTAGAAGCACACTGGTCTAATTCATCATAGTAATGTTTACTGTGTTCCTGGTTTGAAAACTTTTTGAAAAACATTTTGAAAAAATCATTTTTGAAAAATTTTAA
>NW_006256829.1:14754315-14760980 GCF_000478725.1 Eutrema salsugineum
GGAGAGTGTTGATATGATGACGATTCCGTCCGAGCCGTTGAAAACCTGAAATTAAATGAAACAGAAACAAAGCAATGGAAATAGAAAATAAAGGTCAAAGGGAAATAAATAAAATACCAAGTGGGTTGCCTCCCACTAAGCACTTGTTTCAAGTCATTAGCTTGACATTGTTGCTCGATTAGGATTAACCGGGGTCGTGACACTCCTTGATCTCATCATTGGCCGATGATGGATCAATCAAAAATATCACTTCTCTTTCATCTTCTCTTTCTTCAGCCAGATATGGCTTTACACGCTGTCCATTCACTGTAAAAGAGTTTCCGGTTCTGTCCCACAGGACTATGGCTCCGTATGGCTTGACTTCCTTTATCGTGAAGGGTCCTGACCATCTTGAACGTAATTTTCCTGGAAAAAGCTTAAGACGAGAAAAGAAGTACCTTACGTTAGGAGCAAAGGTTCTATGAAGAATCTTTTTATCATGATATGCTTTAGTCTTCTCCTTGTAGATCTTCGAGTTTTCATAAGCATTGTGTCGGATTTCTTCTAACTCGTGCAGTTGAAGTAGTCTTCTTTCTCCAGCTGTTTTCAGATTCATGTTCATCTCCTTGATAGCCCATTACGCCTTATACTCGAGTTTTACTGGAAGGTGACATGCTTTTCCATAAACTAGGTTGAATGGTGTTGTTCCTAATGGTGTCTTGAAAGCTGTTTGAAATGCCCATAATGCATCGTCAAGCTTTGTAGACCAATCTTTGCGATGAACTGCAGTTGTTTTCTGCAAAATAGACTTGATTTCTCTGTTTGAGATTTCTACTTGACCGCTGGTTTGGGGATGGTATGGAGAAGCAACTTAATGCATAACTCCATTCTTTCAAAGAAGATTCTCGAAAACTCTGTTGATGAAGTGCGATCCTCCGTCCCTTATCACAATTCTAGGAACTCCAAAACGTGGGAATATCACAGATTTAAACAGCTTCATGACAACTTTCGCATCATTGGTGGGACTAGCGACTGCTTCTACCCACTTAGAGACGTAGTCTACTACTACTAAGATGTATTGGTTTCCAAAAGAAGTAGGAAAGGGTCCCATAAATTCTATTCCCCAGACATCAAAAATTTTGACTTCGAGAATCAAATTTTGAGGCATCTCATTCCTTTTGCTTATGTTGCCCATCCTTTGGCATTTATCGCATCGCGATATATAAGCTTGAGTATCTTTGAACAAAGTAGGCCACCAGAAACCAGCTTGTAAGATTTTTGAAGAGGTTTTGAAGATTGCGAAATGTCCTGCGTAAGACGAGCTATGACATCCGAATAAAATTCCTTCTATCTCTTCTTCAGCCACGCATCTTCGGAATAACCCATCAGCACATCTTTTATAGAGATAGGGTTCATCCCAAAAATAATGTCTTACTTCTTTCAGAAACTTTTTCTTCCTATACCCGAAAAATTGCGGGGGCTCTACATCAGCTGCTAAGTAATTTGCTATGTGCCTAAACCATGGGGTGTTGAAAGTATCTGCTCGTCGCATGAGTCGACGTGGTGGTGCGGTATTAGCATTGGTGGGGGTAGTATCTATTGCATATATCTTTTCTTCAGGCAAACTGTCATTTAAAGGCAATCTTTCTTCAACTCGAATTCGTGAAAGATGGTCTGCAGCTCCATTATCTGCTCCTTTCCGATCTCGAATTTCGATATCGAATTCTTGCAGTAGGAGGATCCATCTTATCAACGGAGGTTTAGCGTCTTTCTTAGACATTAAATACTTGATTGCAGCATAATCAGTATGAACTATGACCTTAGATCCTACGAGATAAGAACGAAATTTCTCAAAAGCAAATACGACAGCTAAGAGTTCTTTTTCTGCTGTAGCATAATTGCATTGAGCTTCGTCTAGAGTTCTGCTTGCGTAGTAGATTACGTGCAGTTTCTTATCTTTTCGTTGGCCAAGCACTGCTCCGACTGCATAGTCACTTGCATCGCACATGATTTCGAATGGGAGTTCCCAATCAGGTGCTTGCACGGCAGGAGCGGAAACAAGGGCTTGTTTGATCTTATGAAACACGGCTAAGCACTCATCATCGAACTCAAAGTTCGTTTCCTTGCAAAGCAAACGCGTAAGAGGTCTAGCTATTTGAGAAAAATCTTTTATGAATCGCCTATAGAATCCTGCGTGTCCTAAGAAACTACGGATGCCTTTTACGTTTGTGGGTGGTTGTAGGCTTGTCATGACTTCGATTTTGGCTTTGTCAACTTCAATACCTTTTCTCGAAATTCTATGCCCAAGCACGATTCCGTCTTGTACCATGAAGTGACATTTTTCCCAATTTAATACTAAGTGCTTATCTTCACATCTTTGCAGAACTTTACCAAGGTTGCCTAAGCATTTTTCAAAAGAAGTTCCATAGACAGAGAAATCATCCATGAATACTTCCATGAAATCTTCAATAAAGTCTGTGAAGATTGACATCATGCACCGCTGGAAGGTAGCAGGTGCATTACACAATCCAAAAGGCATATGTCGGTAAGCGAACGTGCCATATGGACAAGTGAATGTCATTTTTTCTTGATCCTCCGGTCGAATAGGAATTTGGAAAAATCCGGAGTATCCATCAAGGAAGCAATAGTAGGGGTGATTAGCTAATCTTTCTAGCATTTGATCTATGAAGGGAAGTGGAAAATGATCTTTCCTAGTTGCTGCGTTCAGTTTCCGGTAATCGATACACATAAGATGTCCAGTTACTGTTCTTGTAGCGATCATTTCATCTTTATCATTTTTAATGACAGTGACTCCTCCTTTCTTCGGAACAACATGAACTGGGTTAACCCAAGTGCTATCTGAGATAGGAAAGATTATTCTAGCTTCTAAAAGCTTCATAATCTCCTTCTTGACAACATCCATGAGATTAGGGTTCAGTCTTCTTTGACTTTCGATTGAGTTTTTAGCATTATCCTCTAGATTTATCTTGTGCATACAAAGATCTGGGGAGATTCCAGGTATGTAATCAAGTGAATATCCTAAGGCTTTTCTATGCTTTCTCAGCTCAGTCAACAGCATTGTGGTTTCTTCTTCCGTCAAACCAGAGTTTATTTTGACAGGATAAGTAGAATTTGGTCCAAGGAAGGCGTACTTAAGTCCGACTGGAAGAGGTTTAAGCTCGACTTTAGGGGCTTTAAGCTCGCTCCAAGGATCATTAATTGCTGCAGCAGTGTCTTTAGGAGGTGTAAGAATGTTTGTTTGGTCCTTAAGATCTAGATAGTGTAGAGGTTTCCTATAAGTTTCGGATTTATCAAGCATACGTGCGCACTCACTCGAAATTTCTTCAAGGAAATTGCGTTCGTCTTTTGCGGGTGAAAGCGTCACACTTGAAGGGTCGTCTAGAAGCAGATCTTCATAGACTTCCTCAATAATTCTGTCTAACTCATCAACCCAACAAATTTTGCCATCCAAAGTTGGTTTATCGAAACTTTTGTTCATGTCAAACTGCATAACTAGGCCAGCTAGATGAAGGTCAATTTTTCCTTCAGGAACATTGATTATGGCTCCGGCTGTAGATAGGAATGTTCGTCCAAGAATAAGTGGATTCTTAGGTTCTTTTTCTAGTTCTAGAACTACGAAATCAGTAGGTATGGAACATTTTTCGATTTCTACAGGAACATCAATTAGGATACCTACAGGTTGTCTAACAGAACGATCAGCTAGTACTAAAGAAATTTTAGTGGGCTTGAAAGTGTGATGTTCTAAACGTTTTGCTACTGAAAGAGGCATCATGTTTATGCTCGATCCTAAATCACAGAGAGCACGCTCAAAAGCGACATCATTGATGGTGCATGAAAGTACAAAGCTTCCAAGATCGTTTTTCTTTTCAGGGATTGGGCTTTGCAGGATATAGAACTACATTCATGGGTTATCATCATAACGCCTTCTTCAAGAATTTGTTAGAATACCCTTCATGTATTTTCTTAAAGCAGGAATCATAGCACAAGCTTCTACGAAAGTTAATCTCACATTTAATTGATCGATTAACTCTTTCAGCTTAGCTTTTTCTTTCTCTTTCTTAGGAGCTCTTAAGGCTCTAGGATATGGAGGTTTAGGTTTATAGACACGAGTTGGTGGAGGTGGAATCGGGTCTTCTCCAAGGATTTCCCGGGATGAATCTTCTCTTACTTCTTCTCCATCTTTTTCTTCTACCACTACTTTTTCAACATCTTCATTCGTGATTCTTTCTTTTTCTTTCTCCTTTTCCTTACCCTTTTCCTCATCTTCGGGATCTTTAGGAAATTCAGGCTCTTTGTAAGCTAATCCACTCCTAAGTGTGATAGCTTTCACATGATCAAAGGGATCTGCTTCACTTGAGCTTTCGAAAGAATTTTCACTTGGTTCCTCCTCAGGTTTATCTAAGTTTTTAGAATTGGTTTTGACCATCATTCTAAGGAGGGTGGAAAATTTTGCATCGAAATCCTCTTGCATCATTTTTAGTTCAGATCTAAGATCACTAATCTCTTGAGACCTAGATTTTTCAAGCTCTGAATTCTTTTTGTTTAGGTTTTCAGCTTCAGAAGAGGGAAAACTAGGATAGGGAACATGATTAGATTGAATAGCCAAGATTGGTTCGGAAGGTGGTTTCCAGTTAAGCTTGGAAGACAGTTTCCCGCGGTCAGAAGGCTCGTGACTGCGGTGAAACATGTCTTGGCCGCGGTCCGGATGAATGGACCCGCGGTGAATGGAAAATATTGAATTTGATAGACTTCTGCAGTGTTAACCATCCCTTGACCATAAGAATCCATTGGGTTGTCCCAGCCATCAAAGTTACACGTATTGTGTAGCCTATTTGGTTGTTGCAATCCAAGATGACTCATTATGTGACATAGACACTTTATAACTTCCGAAATTTCTTTTTTCTTCTCAGGAAGTGCAGAATTACCAAAGGTTACTTGATTTCGGATGCTGTTTCCTAAATTTTTAATGAAAAAGTGAGCATCTTCTACAGATCTAGTTGTGAAATCTCCATTACTTGCTATGTCGAAAGAGTGTCGTAACTCTGGAGTTATACCGCGATAGAAGATACCCAGCAGGTATTCCTCGGTATATCCATGGTGTGGACAATCTCTTTGGTATTCCCTAAATCTTTCTCAAGTATCTAAAAGATCTTCATCTTCTTTTTGTTTATAAGTTCTTATCTTCTTTCTTAAGATATTTGAACGATTTCTAGTGTAAAAACGATTTTGGAAAGCAGTTCTACACGCTGCCCACGTTTTTAGTGAAGCAGGTGGCAAAGATTTTAGCCATTTGCTGGCATTATCTCTAAGAGAGAATGGGAAAAGACTACACTTGTGGTAATCCCCATTTGCTGTAATGGTTGCACATAATTCTTCGAAAGTCTCGATATGGTTTATCGGGTTTTCGAATGAATAGCCAGAGAATTGATTTTGTTGAACTAAATGGATATGGGGTACCTTAATTTCGGTTTTGCCATCCTCTGGTAAGGCTGGTTGAATAGCTCTTCGATCTCCCATGAAATTTTCGACTGAATCGAAACTTCCAATCAGTTCATCATCATCTTTGTGTTTGACGGATCCGATTAGCTCATTGTCATCATAAATCGGTTCTTCAATCTCGTCATCAGTCAGGTCATCATCGCTTGGATCACCATCCACACGATTTGGTGGATCACCAAGAGTTCCGGGAACATGTTCCCGGTCTCTCATTGCAGAGAAACCTGAAAAATTCAAAAGAAAAAGTAAAAGTAAACAAGTGTTCTAATAGATTTAAGCTGGGATTCGCAACGAAACAAATCAAAGTCCCCGGCAACGGCGCCAAAAACTTGATGCGAGCAAAAGCGGGGTTTGTTGTTTTCGTTTTACTAAGCTTCAGGTTTTAAATTTATAACCCCTAAATGTCTGCAAGTGCACAGATGTGCGCTATAGTACTTAGGGTATCGATCCACAAAGACTTAGTTGTTTCAGTATGAATTCGCGGCTACGCTTAAATCAGATTAGAACTAAACAGTTTGGGTTTTGGTTTTGGGTTTTGGTTGTCACTAAATCTAAACTAGAAAGCTAAAGTATGAAGTGTTTCACCCTATTTCTCTTACTCTTGCTTTCTCTCTCTCTCACTCCCTTTATCTTTGTCCCTCATTTGCTCCTTCTCGTTTCCTATCTCCCTCTTCCCATCCTTCTTTCTCATTTTCTCTACCTCTTTCTCCATCCCTCCTTGTCTCTTGTTGTCTCTCCCTCTCCATATTTCTCTTCCTATCTTTCTCCCTCCCTCTCAATCCTCCCTATCTCTCTTATTTTTTCCCTCTCCCTCTCTCTCTTTCCCTCACCTTCTCTCTTTCTCCAAGCTGGCCTCCATCTCTCTCTCTATTGATCTCTGATTCCATCTCCATCTCTACCACTGCTTTGACCAAATCATTACTCAGTAAGTCAGAGACAAGTCATCTTCTCCTCATCATCTTCCTCTTTCTACTTTTTTTCTTCTTCATCGCCTTCATCTTCTTCGTTCACTGCGACTTCATCTTCTTCGTTCACTGAGACTGCATATTTTTCTGGTTTACCTTAGTCTTTTATATCAATTAAATACATGTACCTGAAAACTTTAACTCCCTCTCTCTCTCTCAATTCAATCTGTCCTCCCTATCTTTCTCTCCTCTCCCTCTTTCTCT
>NW_006256829.1:14761365-14790683 GCF_000478725.1 Eutrema salsugineum
CAGGGCAACATCGTCGCTCCAACGTAAAGAATCGGTAGTCTTCTTCGTCTTTCCATTTTTGTTCTTCTTTAATTTGAAAATAAATTATAATTTATAACTGCATGAGTTTTTAGATAATCAGTTTCATTAGAGATAGTTTAGTAGTTCTTGTGAATTTAGGAAAGAGGGCATGTGAAAAGACAATTAACAAAGTGTATTTAATTCAAATAATGAATGTTCTATCGTATTAGAAATATAAATTATTCCATCAAGGATTAATATTTAACCAATGCAGTCGACTAAACAACACGAAAACCAAAAATCATAACCTAGCGACCTTGACTAACCGAATCTTTGTAAATTTAAAACTAACCCACCAAATTCTTGGCATAAACATGTGAACCAAGTAAATAAAAAAAAACAACAAAAAACACAAGACGAAACTACCATAAAACAAAGTGTTACATCATAACTAAAAACGTGAACTATAGGATTAATAAAGAGTTTCCGGATAGTTACAAAAAAAAATGAAATGTAACAGTCGTCACACAAGTCTTTATGATCAAGAAGAAGCTGGCCAAGAAGATGAGGCAAAACAGGCGTATTCCTCATTGGATTCGTCTTCGTACATTCTGACAATTTTCTTTTGTATTTTTTCTGTCCCGATCTATCAAATAGAAATATGTAGTTCTCTTTGTGGGTCAATTTAGAGCAGGAACAGTGAGGTAGTTCTGAAGCCAAATTGTTTTTGTTCTAATGGTTTCGTGTTTGTTTTTCAGGTACAATACCAAGCGCTTGCACTGGCGTAGAAAAAAGCTCAGATTCTATGTGAAAGCTTTATCTGAAAGTGTTCTTCTATGTTGGGTTTAGCTTTTCCATGAGTTTGCTGTATTGAAGTTATGACTTTTTCACTTTTCTGTAAGACTCGTCTCTCTTATGATTCTATAATTATAAAGGTACTTTAAATCCTTTGTGTTTCTTGGTTCCTTCCGTGTCACATTCTGGCAATTGAGAACCTGGATTATGATTCCAGTTAGATAATCTGTTGCAAAGCTGTCTCATGTAACTAACAGCAGAAACACATAACAAACTGATTTGAGATTTCAAAAACATAGAAATTGCATATGTTAATACCAAACATACAAACTTTTTCACCTTGGAGATCTTAAACTCTTATATTTCTCAAAAACTCTGAATGTGGTCGATTTTTTCATAAAATTAAGCTCAAAGGATGGATTGCTTTATGAAACCATACATGTTCATGCGTGACAATGGGAAACACCACAACAGGTCGTGTATCAAGAGATCATAAAGTTTTACCACATTCCATGAAATTCTATCTACTCTAAACCTTTCCATGGACTTCTCCTTGATGTTCATTCTATTCATATATATGTAAAACAAAACGTTAGACACAAACGACATGGACTGTGAAGAAGATAAAATGATAGATTACATTCTATACAAGTATGAAATCTACTTTCCCCAATAGAATCAGTAAGGCCTATTTGATTACAATTAAAAAACGGGATAATGAGGGATGAGACGGTAGAATATCCAAATTTCCCGCAAATTACACATACACACATAAGCACACAGCCAAAATCAAACGATCAGCTGAGCTGAAACTTAAACATAAACATTCGAACAACAACAAAGACATAAAAGTAAAAGTACATCATGACGAATAAACAATTCAGACAATGAATGAACTAAATAAGAAGAAGTCTCGATTAGATTAACTGATTGTAAGAAGAAAAAAAAAACAAACCAAACGAACCTCTATTTCTTATTGTATGTCAGCTTGGTGATCAGATTATTCACTACACTCCCTTTAAAAGAAACAAAAATCAGCATCGATTTATATTTGTATTAATCAAATAAATAACAGGAAGATAAAGAATTTGAGAATACACAAAGCAGAAACAGCAAGAGAAGATGATTGACAAAGAAATACTTAAAAGACAACATTAGTGGAAACAAAACATATTACCACCTCAATCTATGATTTCATCTTTTATGACAATTATAAAACAAAACACAATCTAAATCATATTAACTAACTCTTAATACAGATTTTTTTGGTTGAAGCCCTTCCTCAATCGCGAATCATTCGAAGGAGCTCAGTCTCAATCTCTCCACTTTCTTTGAATATGGGCCTTCTCTCCAACGACTCGTGGGAACCCTTTCTTTGTTTTCGTCAAAACTGGAACAGGTTAGTTTGGCTTGCCGAAATCAATCTCCTCGATAAAGGTAGCCCCATCTTTATGCTTCACTTCAAAGCACAACCGGCGACTTTTCAATCAAAACACAGGTAAAAACTAAAACGATTAAATATAACTTTCAACACCATTGCAGTACACAATATCACTGCAACACAGCCAATTCAACCTAAGCAACCATAAACTACACAGAAAATGAAGAACAAACGATATTCAGAGATGATGGCATACAAAAAAAAGAAATAAAAACATGTAAAAGATGCAAAATTCTAAACGTACATGTAACCGAAACCCCAATAAATCAGGATCGACGAATAACACATGAACCAGATCAACCTATAACTGAACCGTTTGACTGTGTAGAACAAAGAAAAATTCATTAAAGACGATGCACGTAAGGAACAAGTAAATAAGAGATAGAAAGCAAAACAAACCTAAAAAATCAAAGAGAACACATGAAAGAGACATAATGATAACGAAACAAAAACAAAATTAGTAGACCACTAATCTATCACACAAGAAACAGGGACAACGCATACACCACACACAAAAAAATCTCAAATTAAAGTTAGATTAAGCATAAAAAAACAACACTCGAAACCAATGTGTAACGCTACAAACAAAAACAATAAAAAAGACACAGACAATGAACATCATCAACAAAACTCTAAAATTTCAGAATTAAGCTAATTTTGAATTTATTAATATGCGATGCTAAGATGATCTTACAAACTATTTGAAATCACAACACTACAATCGTAAAAGTCAAGAAAACACAAAAGATATACAGTAAAACCTCTATAAATTAATACTCGATAAATTAATAATTACTATAAATTAATAAATTTTGCTGGTCCCAAGTCGGACCAATGTAAAAATTCATCAAATTCGATAAGATAATAAGATAATAATTTTTTTTGAAACCCTTATGTAAATATATGGTCCCAACAAAACCATAAATTAATAATTTTATAAATATATGCAAATATATGTAAATAGAATATTCTAAAATTTGACCAATGTGTTTATTTTTATTTAAAGTTGAAATCTCATTGGTTCTCATCTCTCTAATTATTATATCAGTAGTTCTTATTGCTGTTTTACTATATACATTCAAAATTTATGATTATTTTTTTATGTGATATTTGATTTTCTTACCTGTAAATGTTTTTAAATGTATTATATTGTTATCTTCAATTTTATCATCAATAATACTGATAGTAGCCATGATTTTTTATAAATTTTAAACTTATGAACATGTATATTTTTATACGGACAATTCAATATGGTATTAAAAACTATTTTAATTGAGATAGTTATGATTGTTGATCATATAGTTATGATTGTTGATCATAATTTATATTATTAAATTTGTTAAAATTTAAAATATAAGATTATTTCAAAGCAATTTTTAGAAAATTATATGAGGAAAGCAAATTTTTTCTATAAATTAATAATTAATAATTTATAGATAAATTAATATCACGATAAATTAATAAAATATCATGGTTCCAACATTATTAATTTATAGAGGTTTTATTGTATATTAAAAAAATGACGAGAGAAAGCGTCAAAGTGAAGAGAAAGATGGGAGATAGATGCCTCACGAACAAAAAAAAAAAAAAAAATTGGGAGGTGATAAAAACAGAACGAAGCAAACGCAAAGATAAAATTAACAAACATGAGAACTATAAAACTGGTATATAGCTTGCCGATCATAGAATGATATTCGATCTAAAAGATGTAAACAACAAAAAAGAGAACAAACCTAAAAAAAAACTCGAATGCCCTAAATTTCCCTAAATTCGATACTTAAAGTTGAATTTATAGAGTTATGCGATGCTAGGGTTTCAAATAGGTCGAAAACAAATTAAATGCATGGGCCGAAATTAAGATGGTCCAGGAGAGATTATTGTATTTTTGATAAATATTTTTGAAATTAATTAATTAAGAATATTAAAAAATTTTATTAAAGGGTAAGAGGTAATTAACCACCCCAGACTTAATGAGAGGCTTCCATTGCTTATTTTGAACTCGCTTTTAATATATATGATGATATACATAATGTTTAGATCTAGGAAAAAAATGATTCCGTAATCGGTGTGAAAAATCTTAAACATTATTTACAGTAAATGTTTTATGAATTAATAATATTGAGACTTTCAAATTTTATTAATTTAGAAAATATTAATTTATAAAAATATATTAACTGGGTCAAAAATTTAATTTAAATAAAATAATTATTAATTAATTAAATTTATTAGTTTATTGAATATTAATTTATAGAGTTTCTTCTGTATTTTAAAACAAACTAATATTTCTAAAAACTCAGTAAATGACTCGAAAGGAAAATAAAAGACTTGCTCATCTTGATGACTCTTACTACAATCCAATTTCAGGTGTGACTTATTTCTTATTTGACCTATGACATGCTTTCAGATCCTTATAAAATTATATTTTATCAATTACTAAATATCCTGGACCAACCTCATAAACTGATGCTAAAAAAGTCACCAGTATGGGTTCGGGCTATGCATAAGGAATTGCAAGCATTGGAGAGTAGTGATACTTTGTAAATTTGTTATTTGCCTCCTAACAAGCAGCCTATTCGATACAAATATGTTTATAAACTGATATTGGGTTCTGATGCCACTTAGAGAGATTATGCAACAAGGAGTGAATTATGTGGACACATACATATTCACCTGTTGCAAAGCTCATCACATCAATGTCCACATTTGGACATGATGGTACGGATTTGATGGCAGGGGGGTTTTAACAACTTCAAGTTGTATGGCTAAAATTTTTCATCAATCCCGGTCATGGTTCAAAATCTTGTTGCTACTGCTTCCCCTGTTTCTATATTATATGGGAAAAGGAATCAACCTATCTAGTGTTCTTTTTTGAGATGGAAATCACAAGCCTTTGTTTTCTTGCTTCTGTAAAGCGAACCCCATATGGCCATATAGTATCTTCTCTCCATAGAGACATTTTTAGGTTTATTTACCACAATGGTTGAACCTTTAAGCTTTTAAATCTGAATTATGTGTTCTTTTTCAATACGGAAAAACCTTCTTAACCTCATTTGTGGAATAATTTCTTTAAACTATTTGCCCACTGATGTAGGTTTAGTGAATCCATTTCCGATCTACTTATTTTGTTTTTGTATTGCTATTTTCATATTAAAAAACTATTGCTTTGTGAGACCTTTAATGATTTTCCAGTCCTTGTAGATTTGTATGCCTCTGAATTCTACCTATAATTCAAAGTATGGTTATGATTCTCTGATTATAAAGGTCTCTACGCACAACATTTTCTTCATACGCAGTCTAGGCATTATATGGCTCATCTTGGAGTTACCCATCTTATACTAATGTAATTAAGTATCGATCTGGTAGTATGCGAAAGCTCTTAGTCAATACGAGTTAGATCTGTTAGCATCATCTGCTGTTTTGTGGAAGAACCATCCCAATTAAAAAGCCAATGTACAATATAGACAGAGTAATAGGAAGATAAAAAAAAATTGAAGGAGAAAAAAGTATATAAATTGCGAATTATATCATTGAAAAAAAACCATAAAATTCAACTCTAAGAGAATGACTACAAGACTCTCTGATAAACCAAGTATAAAAGGCCTGACTGATGATATATCATGGTTTTTATGGTTTTTGACCATGGTATAAGTCTTATTTATAGAGTCTTTTTAGTGTTTTTCGAGTCTTTTAGAGTCTTTACAGGTCATAGGCATGTTTGGAGCTTAACTGGAGATTTTGGAGCATTTTGGAGCTAAACAAGGATCAAATTCGCGAAGGACAAATTATGTGCTTTAGTGTCGCTCGATACCATGGAGAGTGACGCTCGACACCGATCGAAGAAATAAGGAAAAAGCGATTTTGTTTCCTGTTTGAAGAAGGAGTTGGGCCCAGAAGTTCTCAAATAATTCCAAGAATGCCCAGAACGTGTTTTAGAGATATATATATAGGATTTTTATTCCCTTTTTACCGATACTTTAGATTTTTGGAGAGAGAGATACTCTGAGTTTTTACTTTGGGCGATTTGAGAGCTAGGGAAGACAAGTCTGAACCCTGTTCGTTTAAAGAGAAAATTTCGAACCCCTTTATCTATTTCGACTTAATCTATTGCTTTCTATTCATCTTGTTTGTTGTTCCAATAATCATGTCTGAGTAGATCATCTGTTAGGTTTAGGGTTTAATTAGGGTTTTCTTTAAATGTTTGATTAACTTGCTAGCTAGGGTTCATATCTGTTAGTTCTTCATCTTAGGTTGTTCTTAATGCTAATTCTGGACTGATCACCTAGAACTTAGATCGTAGGTTGCTTAATTGATACGAAAGTGTAATTGAATAACTGGAAAGAACCTAGGGTGAGCAAAGCAGCTATTCGCAAAGGAATTTGGTTTAGATGCTTTGTGAACATATCGAACTTGTGCATTAAAGCAGGTTTAAATCTGTAGGATTTGCAAAGGAATTTGGAATTCTAGGATTTTAACTTAGATAATTCTCACAACGGAAGTTGGTTAATTATAATTCTGTGTTTCGAGTTCAAGAACCGTGCTTAAACCTGAACTCTGATTAGTCAAGTTGATCTGCATTCATTGATCTCCTGAAAAACGCCCTAGACCTAATCTCCATCCATCTGAATCTTACAAACCGTTTTTACTGCTACTTAGTTTATTTCTGTTGCATTGCTATTTATTTCCAATATTTCTGCTTAGCGTAATTTGATCTCTATAAGGTTTATTGAGTGACTTCTTGTCTCTGTGGTTCGACCCCTACATACTACAACTGCACATCTGTGCTCTTGCAGAGTAGCTTAGGGATTAAACTTTGAGCAGATCAAGTTTTGGCGCCGTTGCCGGGGACTTGATTTCGACATTAAACCTAGTTTTTGAGTTTCGACTAAGTTTTTATTTTTCGTGTCGAGCGACACCACAAGTGGTGTCACGCGACACCTTTTGTTTTTATAACCTAATTTACTTATTTCGCTTTCTCTCTTTGTTTTTGGTGCTTCAGGTTTATACATACTCGTGGGACCAAAAAGCAACAAGGACATCCCGCTAGTGAATTTGAGCAACGAGGAGCTAGCTGAGTTAGAGCGAACGAACAGAAAGGCAAGAGATCCGGCTATGATGGAGAACGCCAACGGACTTGTTCGTGATGATGCTGGAGTCTGAAGAGACCAAGAGGGTCATGTGTGCAATGCAAGAGGCCAAAGGCTTGATGGAGATGGTAACATCATTCCACCAGCGCCTTTACCAGTGGATGTTGTTGACCAGAACCCACCACCTGCACCGTGTGGTAATGTTGTGATCGTTCCAAATCAGAGGAACGTTCCAGAAGATCGGAATGTGAGGGAACCTGCACATGCAGTTGGCCGTGGACGAACACTTGGAGATTACAACAGGCCTGAGCAGTTCTATGCAAATCGGTCTGCGATCCGCACCCATGCGTTTGAGGACTTGGTCACCAGCATCAAACACAATGGAGTGTCCAATGATTTCCTCCTCTGCAAGCTGTTTCCTTATTCTCTTGCTGGAGAAGCAGCTAACTGGTTGAAGCAGTTGGAGCCAGGATCACTCACTACTTGGGAGGAGACCAGGAATGCCTTCCTGCACAACTTCTTTGATGATGCTAGGTCTGAGGAATTGAGAACAAAAATCTCTACATTCTCTCAAGAACCAACTGAGGCGTTCAAGGCTTCTTGGGTGCGATTCAAATCGTACCAGCGAGACTGCCCCCATCATGGCTTCAGCGATGTGCAGCTGTTAGGTATCTTCTTCAGAGGTATTGATTGGAAGTATCAGATGGCTCTTGATGCAGCGAGCAATGGAAATTTCAACACCAGATACCCAGACGAAGCTGTTGAGCTCATCGAAAACTTGGCGTCCAGCAATAGCACCAAGAATGCTGATCTTGAGCGGAAGAAGCAAGCTGGGAACATGGATAGATCGCAGATTGCTGAGGTGAAAGCTAAGCTTGACTCTTTGCATAGCCTTCTAGTGGGTAAGAAGTCTGTCAGATTCGCACAGGAAGTGGAGAGTTTCGAACCTGAGGATGAAGCTGAGGAGGAAGATGTCAACTTTGTCAATGGATCAGGGTTTCAGGAGCAGAGGTTTGGTAATCAGCAAGGTAACAGAAGCTTCAGTGGAAACAATCAGAGGAGCACCTTCAACAGTAATCAGAACTTCTCTGGTTACACGCCTAAGCCTCAATACCAGAAGCCTTATTCCACCAACAGTTTTTCCAAAAACTACAGTACTCCTTCAGCTCAACCTCAAACTCCTGACAATGAGATGAAGTCTATGCTAGAACAAATTTTGGAAGGACAGCAGAAGCTCACTGTGGACTTCAATGGAAAGATGGATGCTTTCTACCTTGATCTGAATGGGAAAATCGAAGCTTTGAACACCCATGTCAAGCAGCTCGATATGCAGGTTGCTCAGACTGCAGGGTCTGTGAAACAACAAGAAGGTTTTCTTCTTGGGAAGACTGACACCAATCTGAGACATCACTGTAGTGCTATCACGTTGAGGAGTGGTAAAAATCTGAGTTTTGATCCTAAGAAGACGCCTCCTGCAGCTGAAGTCGTGGATTTGGAAGATCCTGAAGAAGTTCCTGAAATTGCAGAGCCGGATTCGAGCGACACCACAACCAGTGTCGCGCGTCACCAATCGTAGAGCGAAGCTGTTATTGCTCCAAGTCCGAAATCTGCTGAGGAGAAGGTCTACAAACCTAAAGTTCCTTACCCAAGGAGCCCTAGGAAGTCCAAGCAAGAGCTCGATGATGCACAATGCAAAGCTTTGATGGAAAAGCTTGTGATTGAGATATGTTTGGTTGATGCTGTGAAAATCACTCCTGTTATCAGGCGTTATGTGAAGCGAATGGTGACCAACAATCTCAGCCATGAACAAGGAGTGATGATGATTTCTGAGCAAGTCAGTGCTGTGATTCAGAACTGAATCCCAGAGAAGCTGTCTGATCCAGGAAGCTTTGTCTTGGACTGTTCCATCTTCACGGAGAGATTCAAGAGATCGCTGTGTGATCTGGGTTCAAGTGTCAACCTCATGTCATATTCAGTCGCTGTCAACCTTGACATGACTGACTTCAAGCCAACAAGGATATCTCTTATCCTAACTGATCGATCAACAAGGATACCTGAAGGAGTGTTGGAAGATGTTCCAATCAAGATTGGAGACTGCATGATACCGACTGACTTTGTGGTTCTGGAGTATGGAGAGGAGCCTAAGGATCCTCTTATCCTTGGGAGACCTTTTCTAGCTACAGCAGGTTCTATCATCGATGTCAGGAAAGGCAGGATCGCTCTGAATGTTAGAGATCTGGTGATGAACTTTGACATGGACTAGCTGATGAAGAAACCCACCATCGATGGTCAGACTTTCTACGTCGACACACTCACAAAATTTGCAGAGGAGATCTTCCATGAGATGCTACCCACAGACCCACTGGAGAGAGCTTTGACCACATCTGCAACCGAAGCTGAGCACTTGGACGAAATTTCAGCATCTTACTTGAAGATGTTGGATTTCAGCGAGCATGTAATGCAGCTGGCAGCACAGATAGAACACTTGAGCCTCCTGCAAAGGCCAAGCAGTTCTCCGACTGGAGTGAAGAGAAAGTGCCCAAGATCGAGTTGAAACAGCTCCTTGCAGGACTGAGGTATGCATTTTTAGGATCCAATTCCACTTATCCAGTCATTATCAATTCTTCTTTGAACAATGCAGAGGTTACCTTACTACTGAGCAAACTGCGCAAGCATCGCAAAGCTTTTGGTTATTCTCTTGATGATATTTCAGGTATCTCACCAGATCTGTGCATGCATCGAATTCACCTGGAGGATGAGTCAAAGTCATCAATCGAACACCAGCGCAGGTTAAACCCTAATTTGAAAGACGTGGTCAAGAAGGAGATCATGAAGCTGTTGGAAGCTGGGATCATCTATCCAAATTCAGATAGTGATTGGGTCAGTCCTGTGCACGTGGTTCCTAAGAAAGGAGGAGTTACAGTTGTGAAGAATGACAAAGATGAGCTGATTCCAACGCGCACAGTGACTGGACACATGATGTGTATCGATTACAGGAAGCTGAATGCAGCAACCAGGAAATATCACTTTCCATTGCCCTTCATTGATCAGATGCTGGAGAGACTTGCAAACCATCCTTATTACTGCTTCCTCGATGGGTACTCAGGATTTTTCCAGATCCCGATTCACCCAGATGATCAGGAGATAACCACCTTTACATGTCCATACGGCACTTTCGCATATCGCGGAATGCCCTTTGGACTTTGTAATGCTCCTGCGACTTTTCAGCGATGTATGATGTCCATCTTCACTGACATGATTGAAGATTTCATGGAGGTCTTTATGGATGATTTTTCAGTTTACGAATCATCTTTGAAAGACTGTCTGGACAATCTCTGCAAGGTTCTGGCTCGCTGTGAAGAGAAACACTTGGTCCTTAACTGGGAAAAGTGTCATTTTATGGTCAGAGATGGGATTGTGCTTGGACACAAAGTTTCTGAAGCTGGTATCAAAGTGGATCGTGCGAAGATTGACGTCATGATGAGTTTGCAACCACCTGATTCTGCAAAATCAGTTAGAAGCTTTCTGGACCATGCAGGGTTTTATCGTCGCTTTATCAAGGAATTCAGCAAGATTCCACGTCCTCTTACTGCTCTGCTATGCAAGGATGTCAAGTTTTGAGTTTACAGACGAATGCCTTGCCGCGTTTGAACAGATCAAATAAGCTTTGATAAGCGCCCCTATTGTGCAGCCTTCTGACTGGAATTTGCCTTTTGAGGTGATGTGTAATGCCAGTGATTTTGCTGTTGGTGCTGTTCTTTGACAGAAGAAGGACAAGAAGCTTCATGCAGTCTACTATGCCAGTCGAACTTGGGATGATGCTCAAAGAAACTATGCTACTACTGAGAAGGAGTTGTTGGTTGTGGTCTTTGCTTTTGAGAAACTTCGACCCTACCTTGTGGGATCGAAAGTTATTGTGCACACAGATCATTCTGCACTCAAATACTTGATGCAGAAGAATGATGCAAAGCCAAGGTTACTGCGATGGGTTTTACTTCTACAGGAGTTCGATATTGAGGTTAGACGAGTGGACAGGTCAAAGTCTCGAGTTGAAACATGGTGTTCATCATCGAGTTGCAACTCCTTATCACCCTCAGACGAGTGGACAGGTTGAAGTCTCGAATCGACAAATCAAGGAGATCTTGGAGAAGACAGTGGGTAAAACTCGGAAGGACTGGGCTGCGAAGTTGGACGATGCACTCTGGGCGTACAGGAAAGCGTTCAAAACACCTCTAGGCACCACGCCTTTCCACCTGCTCTATGGAAAACCCTGTCACCTTCCAGTGGAGATCGAACACAAGGCAGCCTGGGCGATTAAGATGATGAACTTCGACATCAAGTCTGCTGCAGAGAGGAGACTGATACAGCTAAATGAGTTGGACGAAATCAGGCACCATGCCTATGAGAATTCGAAGCTGTACAAGGAGAGGACCAAAGCGTATCACGACTCGAAAATCCTCTCCAGGCAATTCGAACCGAATGACAAGGTACTTCTGTATAACTCTCGTTTGCAATTGTTTCCTGGTAAACTGCGTTCTCGTTGGTCAGGTCCTTTCATAATCAAAGAGGTTCGCCCCTATGGTGCCATCGTCCTCCTCACACCAGATGGCAGCAGGGAGTTTACAGTGAATGGAGAAAGGGTGAAACACTACTGGGCCAAA
The DNA here is from genome assembly GCF_000478725.1 of Eutrema salsugineum. Taxonomy (NCBI): domain Eukaryota; kingdom Viridiplantae; phylum Streptophyta; class Magnoliopsida; order Brassicales; family Brassicaceae; genus Eutrema; species Eutrema salsugineum. Next base: position 14,773,347 of record NW_006256829.1, read on the forward strand.
GCTGAGATTCCAGATGGACATATCATTCCTCTGGATGGTGCACCTCCTGCCTGAATCACCATCAAGTTAAGCTAATGACTTTAAACAAGCGCTTGGTGGAAGGCAATCCACTGGTAAGTCTGTACATAAGTTTTTTTGTTTCAGTTGATTTTCGTTTTTTTTTGTGTCTTAGGTGAAACAGAGGCTGGTGTCGAGCGACACCACCTTCGGTGTCGCTTGTCATTTGCTTCTGTGAAAAAAATAATAATAAATTAGGAAATCAGGAAACCGGAGTCAGAACAGAAATTCGGATTGATCTGCTGCAATTTGGTACAAAGAGAACAAGTGTCGCATGACACCATCATCGGTGTCGCGCGACACCATCATTGCAGCCAGGTAAGTTCTCCATTTTTCCTGTGTTTCTCTGTTTCTTTTCTTTTGTTTCGCCAACTTCGGATTCGATAACACTGAGGACAGTGTTGTTCAAGTTTGGGGGAGGTAGTCGCTGACATTGTGTTTGTTTTTCTTAAGAGTCAGTCGTGTCAAAACGTTTTTGAGTCAAAATTTGTTGGAGATTATGATGGTTTTTCCTGGAATTATTGTGCGGACCTTTCATCTAAGTGACCACTGCTGCAGATTCAGTCTAGATCCGACTGATGAAAAATCCAAAGGCTGACCATTTGACTAGAGGCGTCCATGTTTCCAACAGAATCCACTAACCTGAGCTAATTTCTGAACTCTTTCTTTTACCTCATTGATGTGACTGATGTTCATAGAGCTTGATTCCTCGTTCATACTTGACAAATGAAAGCCTGTGTGAAATCTAATGTTGGTGCTTCTCTCCTGTGACAAGCTAAAAAAATGAAGAAAGAAAGAAAAACGCAAAAAGATTGAGATGATTTTTGCTTGGGAGTGAAGGGCTAGGAAAATTTCCCAGGATCCCATTATTTCATTTCTAAGTTGGAATGATCACACAAAGGAAGGAAGCGAGGAGTAGGAAAGTTTTCTATGACCCCACTATTCGCTGAAAACCTTTGATACAAGGTAAGGAGACAACTCGGGGACTCGATGGCAAACAACATCAGTACTCGCAGCTTTACCCTTATCGAGTATATGCCATAAAAAAAAGGAGAAAAGAAAAAGATGATGAGTATGCAAAAAGAATAAGTCTGGGGGAGAGAAAAATACCAAAGTGTGTAAGGCTGATTTGTTTGAGTATAGTACGGGAAAGAATCTAGAAGGTTCTTGGCATCTGAATCATTAGTGAGATCCAGCGATGAGGGTTTATGGACAATGTCGTGGAATTTTGGACTTAATCTGGGAAGCTGTGAATGTCTGCGGAGAAGTACATGGTGGTTCGATTTGGAATGATAAAGCAGTAGTTGAGTTACAGGGTAATTGGTCAAAAGCGATGTTCCAATGAAAGGTTGAGTCTCTGTGTTTTCAAACCTCTTTCTCTTATTTGGTATTCTGTTTGCTTGAAGGCAAGCAAATGCTAAGTCTGGGGGAGTTGATATATCATGGTTTTTATGGTTTTTGACCATGGTATAGGTCTTATTTATAGAGTTTTTCTAGTGTTTTTCGAGTCTTTTGGAGTCTTTACAGGTCATAGGCACGTTTGGAGGTTAACTGGAGATTTTGGAACACTTTGGAGCTAAACAAGGATCAAATTCGCGAAGGAAAAAGTATGTGCTTTAGTGTCGCTCGACACCATGGAGAGTGACACTCGACACCGATCGAAGAAATAAGGAAAAGACGATTTTGTTTCCTGTTTGAAGAAAGAGTTGGGCCCAGAAGTTCCCAAATAATTCCAAGAAGGCCCATAACGTGTTTTAGAGATATATATAGGATTTTTATTCCCTTTTTTACCGATACCTTAGATTTTTGGAGAGAGAGATACTCTGAGTTTTTGCTTTGGGCGATTTGAGAGCTAGGGGAGACAAGTCTGAACTCTGTCCGTTTAGAGAGAAGATTTCGAACCCCTTTATCTATTTCGACTTAATCTATTGCTTTATATTCATCATCTTTGTTGTTCTAATAATCATGTCTGAGTAGATCATCTGTTAGGTTTAGGGTTTAATTATGGTTTTCTTTGAAAGTTTGATTAACTTGCTAGCTAGGGTTCATATCTGTTAGTTCTTCATCTTAGGTTGTTCTTAATGCTAATTCTGGACTGATCACCTAGAACTTAGATCGTAGGTTGCTTAATAGACACGGAAGTGTAATTGAATAACTGGAAAGAACCTAGGGTGAGCAAAGCAGCTATTCGCAAAGGAATTTGGTTTAGATGCTTTGTGAACATATCGAACTTGTGCATTAAAGCAGGATTAAATCTGTAGGATTTGCAAAGGAATTTGGAATTCTAGGATTTTAACTTAGATAATTCTCACAACGGAAGTTGGTTAATTATAATTCTGTGTTTCGAGTTCAAGAACCGTGCTTAAACCTGAACTCTGATTAGTCAAGTTGATCTACATTCATTGATCTCCTGAAAAACGCCCTAGACCTAATCTCTATCCATCTGAATCTTACAAACCGTTTTTACTGCTACTTAGTTTATTTCTGTTGCATTGCTATTTATTTCCAATATTTCTGCTTAGCGTAATTCGATCTCTATAAGATTTATTGAGTGACTTCTTGTCTCTGTGGTTCAACCCCTACATACTACAACTGCACATCTATGCTTTTGCAGAGTAGCTTAGGGGATAAACTTTGAGCAGATCAACTGATACATCAAGTTGAAAACAGTATAAAGGATAGTTGAATAATAAGAACAAATCAATAGATAAAAAAAAACTTAAAAAAGTGTTGCTTATTTGCTTATTTTCTAGGTTTTAGCTTCCTCCCCAAATTTTTGTAATACTATAAATACATATCATTATTCATGAAATAAGACACAACAGTTTCTTTCTTCTCTTCTTTCTCTTTCTTATTTACAACACGTTATCAGTTCGATAGTCTTTTTTTTTGTTCTTCCACCAAAAAAGTGTGATTTAATTTATGTTCATATTATTCCGGGATGATAAGTAATACCTTCTCCAAATCAATTATTATGGTAGATTATGCATCCTTGATCATGATCATATGGTGGATTATATCTCCTTAGATCATATTTATATAAAAAGAATAGTTATCAATATTATTGAATATTATTGATGCTTATCTAGAATATAATTATTAATGATTTAATCGATAAAGCAATAGTTTTAAAAATCAGTTAGGGTTTTATGGATAAAATCACGTTGCCACATATTTGCTTTTATTAGTATGTGTCGTTCATATTGCTTTAGCTTTGTCACAATTCCTAATGCTTCATATTGTTTATTTGTTTTAATCATGTTTCTATTATGCACATGCACATCTCTCATATCAGATCGCAGTACTTCCTATTACTGTTTAATTATGTATATGGTGCATGACAATTCAATTATAATATTATATAAGTTCGTCTTTGCATATTTCACCATAATCGAACGTTAAAATCAATTTTTGAATATGTGTGATAGTAATTGTTTTTACTTTGAAAATCTAGTCCTGGTATCCAATAGACAAAATATATAATTTTGACTAAAGAAATATATACTTTATTGCTAAATTATCTAATCTAGAATGATCAATCGATTGATTTTTATGTTTTAGTATTTCAAAAGTTTTGCTAAAATTTATTAAACCCAGACTTTGATTAGTAAAGCAAACATGTTTTTGAGATCAACTTAAAGTTATTAGTCAAGTCTAGCAAATAAGTTGTCGCTAGGATTCATATATAATCATTACTTTATATTAACTAATATTTTAAGATTATTAGATTTTACTAGCATATGTCACCATCTTTTATCTGAATATATAAGTAATATTAAAGATTAGATGATTTTTTTATTAAAAATTGTTATGTAATTTTCTTAATTATGGTGATATTATTATGAATCATGGCAATTAAATTATTTTATTATATAAGCTTCTTCTGCTTCTTGGATTTCATAGATGATCGAATAGTATTTTAAATATTAATTTATTAATTAAATCATGCTAGCTAATGTTATATGATTTGAGTTATTGTTGGATTTTATAAATTAGTGCATGTTTTATTTGTTAGTACATTCAATATTTTCTAAATCAGAATTTGTGAATGAATTTTGCACATAATATTTACAAAATTACAATCTTAGTTGATTATCATGAAATTTCAGAAAACTATGCCAAATACACTTATAAATAATTATCTCCAGAGATGTCAAGAGCATCAAACTTAAAGTTGGTATATTTGACATAGTTTTCTTAAATAATAAAAAAGGAGGACATGCTGAAACAAATTACATGTACGATGATGAAAATGATCTGATGGATGCTGATGATTTCCAAGCTCCAGAAGAGAATCTTTGATTTAGCTATGGTGTTAGTTTTGTTTTGGTTTTTCTTGAATTCATTTTGTTTTGATTTTATTTAGTTCTTATCTTTGCACTATGATATTATTTGTTTCATTTGTTTTATCAAATATGATTAAATTATTTTATTGAATTAAGAAATTATTTTTATGATTTACCTGTTTTACATAAATTATCTGTTATTAATTCTATTTATTTTTCTATATGAATTATCTGCCACTAATATTTTTCACTACATGAACTGTTATGCTCTGTTTCTATGTAGTATTTATGCATGATTATCTGTGGTTAATTTTGCATTTTTTTCATATGAATTCAATTTTTACAAGAATCATTTAGAGTATATCATGATAAGTAAACAAGAAGTTTACTAAAATCACACTGTTTTGGCATAACTGGTTAAGCTATTCCAGTTAAATAATAATATGAAAAAGATTTAGAAGATTCTTATGTGTTCGGCTTTTACTCTCCAATAAATTTGGAATTATTGATTTTCTGGTACTTATACAAGAGATATTTTGGACTGATCATCCATTATATTTTGCGAAAGTATTTGGTTAATTAATTAGAGTGAAACCACAATAATTCGCATTAAGCCAACAAATAATCTTCCCAAGATTGGCTTTGGTCAGGAGCCAGATATTTCCCATCTAAAAGTTTTGGATATAATGTTGCTCCACCACATTAATCTTAGATGGAACCTCAAAGGAGGTTAAGAATTGTTGGATATAAATTTTTCTTCATAAGGTTTGATTTACAAACTGTCATTTCAGTGAGTCAGTTTTTCCAACAATTATAAGGGGAGAAGAAAATAAACAGCTGGAAAATCAGTGGAAAAAAAATTATCTTGATCCTCATTAAGATGTGCACGAAAAGTTAAAAAGATAATTTATTTGAAAAGTTATGGCAAAAACATTTCCTGACCCTGTTGAGTGATACCAGCTGTGCTCCAATTAATATTGATCTCCCGGATGGACAATATCTACTGCTATTGAGGCTAAAGATTGCATGAAGCGTGATAGACCTAATGGTTCCATATATAAGAATCCTCGGAAAAGAAAAAGGAGCATATATAAAATGGCAAGCCCGATGAAGTAATCTCTAGAAGAGACATAGACATGAGAAAGAAAAAATTCTAGGTACCTAGTAATGATAAGAGATTTCAACTAGTTGAATCATGTCTGGAATGAATGGAATCAAAAGCAAATCGACGCCGATAATATTTTTGCATGCAGTAAAGCAGTTGATGATGAGAATTGAGGATCAGAAACCGAGGTATATATAAGAAGATGTTTTGAAAAACATATGTAAAGTGATGATTGGCCAATCATGGAAAAGCCATAAAAAATAAAGTTAGAATCTCTTGCAGAGAATTATTTGGACCAGTAGTCCGTACACTTATAAGTGTAAAACTAGTAAGACATAAGTGGATCTTTATGCGTAAGATAAATAAAGATAATATATGAAGATTTATATTTTTCTGTGGTGGATGCAACTAATTTTTTAATTCCTTATGAATTTGATAATGAGAGAGAGAGTTGATTTAGTCTCAAAAGAATTCAAACTGCCAGAAGCAGATAAGATGCTTCCATAGGGAGATATATGATAATTGTATTCTTTTTCCTTATCATGGTTTTTATCCTATTGAGTTTTTCTATGAAAAGGTTTTAACGAGGCAACTGAAAACACAATAGTGATATACATCTATTGCAAATTCCTTCAAGTGAAGATTTGGCGGACTTATGTACCAAGACGTCTCTAACTGCTATTTTCAAGAAGATTGTTCAGCATTTTGGATCGCGTTTTCTCAAGCATTTCGAGTGATGTTGCACTCTTTTTTCCTTAACTATGGTTTTTCCTATTGGGTTTTCCTAGTATGGTTTTTAATGAGACAGCATTTTAAACGCTTTACTACTATTACATTATAATGGACATCTAAGGGGGAGTGTTATGAATAATGATGTGGATGCCCATTATGAAGCCTACTATTAGAGGAGATTTAGAATATTCTCTATTTCCTTATTCTCTAGGTTTTAGCTTCCTCCCCAAATCTTGATAATACTATAAATACCTATCATTATTCATAGAATAAGACACAACAGTTTCTCTCTTCTCTTCACTCTCTTTCTTATTCACAACACTCAATAAATTTTAAAGGAAAAAAGCCACTACTTATTAGATGAACAAAGTATTACATAAACTAGTTATAAATATAATAAATGCGGGGTAGAATAGAAAGCTCAAACACATTCTACAGAATAGATAGAAAATTAAAAAAACTACATACCATTCTAAGTCCAAAATAAAATATTAAGCCACATCAAAATTTCTCTTAGAAAACCAAAGAAAAAGAATTAAAAGTCAGTGATCATGGGTCAGTACTAGTGCAGAATGCAAAAGACAAAAGGAATCAGAAGATTCACATCCATCGTCATCGTACTTGCTACTGCGGCTTCCAATCACACAGATCTTACCACCGTCGATAACATCAGTGGCTGGTTCTTTTTGAGCTACACGTATACATCTTTGGGAGCCGATGCCATTCGGAAGGAGATTTATTACAATCAAGGAAAAAGACCATCCTACTTCTCTTTCCCTTTAAGATGGATCCGCCCATCAAATAAGTCTTTGAACCGATTGAGACAACGGTGGTCTTCGAGTAAATCTAAATCACTAGAATGATAAACTTATAAGACGACAAATGGAGGAAAGTTAGACTCTTTGTTTTCCACTTTGGAAAATAACCAAAAGGCGTTAAAAGGTATTGGATCATGCAAAACTCTTCTACCTCTTTCGTTGTCTACCCATGGGGACAACATGATGCAGCGCCAACATAACTTCTTTGCAACAAACGATCTTTGGCTATAGTTATTTTCTTCTTTTATTTAATTTCCTTTTTCTAGCTAAACTTGGATTTAGAAGTTTTCCTAAATTGTGAAGGAGACTTCCGTAGGTTTTCTAGCCTATATAAAGGCTTGGTGTTTTCTTTAATTGATAGTTTTGAAGTTAATAAAGAGAGAATTCTCAAACCCTTGTCTTGAGTTCCTTTGAATTCGACTTAAGAAGCGGTTCCCGAGTGATTTAGAGTTTAAGTCTTTTGGTTGAGCTGAGTTGTGAGTTAATCGCTGCGCCAGGTTGGTATCAAAGCCCTGATACGCTCCTGGTTTGAAATCTTCGACCACGTCGTAACCCTCCTGTTGCTGACGGACGCTATGCAACAATCTATCCAAGAGCTTCAACAGCAGATGGCTGCCTTAACAACTTCCATCCAAGCTTTGGCTCGCCAACAGATCGTTCCTCCTGTTATTCCTCAGCAACGTTGTCTTGCTGATTCTGATGATGAAAACCCTTTTGCTTTAGCAGATGATGGTAATGATCCTTTGGTGGGTGCAGATAACATCGATACGCGTTGGGAATCCACCTTTAAACTAGAAATCCCAGAGTTTCGTGGTTCATCGACAGCTGAAGAACTCATTGATTGGACTGTGTCGGTCGAAGAAATTTTGGAATTCAAACGTGTTCCACTTGATCGTTGTGCTGCTTTAATCGCATCAGGTTTTCGAGGTAGAGCAGCTGCATGGTGGAAACAAAACAAGACTTCGCGTGCCCGAGCAGGAAAACCTAAAGTGATGTCTTGGGAGAAACTTAACAAGTTGTTGAAGAAGACGTTCCTTCCCTTTAATTATGATCAAATCATGTTTCAGCGATTCCACAATTTGCGTCAAGTCTCACGTTCGGTGGAAGAATATTCCACAGAATTTTTTTTGATGATCACTCGGATTGATTTTACGTGATTCTGAGCAACAGCTAATTGCTCGCTTCATTGGGGGATTGCGTCAGCAAATCCAACATACGTTAAATCTGCTCAACCCACTCTCGTTGGCTCAACCTCATCAACAAGCACTCACAGTTGAAACTCAAGCTAAGAGCAATATTTCGGGTTGGAATTTGACTCGCCCCTCTCGTCAGACGACACCAGCAGTCGCAGCAGCACCTACAATTGAACCAGCAAGACAGAATACTGACAATGCAATTGTACCTGTTGAAGTTCCATGACCTCAACCGCAGGGTGGTCTCCGTTGCTTTGCGTGTGGGGAACTTGGTCATCAGCAATCTGTTTGCCCAAAACGTAATCGTCGTGGGTTATTACTTGATGATACTGGTCGTGACGTCGAATTGATTGATGAAGATATTGAAACGGAGGATGCTGAACTTTTGGTCGCTGACTCTGGTTCTCTTTTGATGTTGCGGCGGTCGTGCTTAGCTCCTCGCTTGTCTACTGAGTGTCCACAACGCACTAATCTATTTCACTCACGTTGTACGATATAAGGAAAGGTGTGCTCGCTCATTATTGATTCCGGCAGTTGTGAGAACGTCATTGCAGAAAGTGCTGTTCAGAAGTTGGGACTTAAAGAGGAACCACATCCTATGCCATACAAATTAGCTTGGTTACCGCATGGCAACGATGTAAGTGTCTCTCGGCGTGCTTGAGTGAATTTTTCTATTGGTAATGCGTACAAAGATCAGATTATGTGTGACATTATTCTGATGGATGCTTGTCATTTGCTACTTGGTCGTCCATGGGAATATGATCGTAAAGTTCTACATGATGGATATCTCAATACGTACAGTTTTAAGTTTAACAACCGTACGTTTACGTTACAATCATCTTTACCACCGAAGCCAGAACAGCCACCAGTTCCTACGTTATTACTTCGACGAGCATCGTTTGAACATTGCCATGCGTGATGATGGAATCGTGTTGATCCTCTTGACCAGGCCAATTGCTCCAACTATGCCTGTCCACGTGCCTATTGCTTTTACCGCATTACTTGATGAGTTTTCGGATGTCTTTCCTGATGACTTGCCTGCAGGTTTGCCTCCACTGCGAGATATTCAGCACCGGATTGATCTTGTTCATGACGCCTCACTGCCCAACAGACCGCATTATAGGATGAGCCCGAGTGAATATAAGGAACTTCGAAAACAAGTTGAAGAGCTTGTTGCTAAAGGATTCTTATGTGAGAGCTTAAGCCCTTGTGCAGTCCCTGCCTTGTTGATACCAAAGAAAAATGGGTCGTGGTGGATGTGCGTCGATAGTCGTGCCATTAACAAAATTACGGTACGTTATCGATTTCCTATTCCTCGCCTTAATGACTTGCTTGATCAGACCGGTACTACAACTATCTTCTCCAAGCTCGACTTGAAAAGCGGTTATCATCAAATTCGTATTCGTCCGGGTGACGAATGGAAAACAACTTTCAAGACTCGCGATGGAGTTTTTGAATGGCTTGTCATGCCTTTCGGCTCATCACCTAGTACTTTTATGCGAGTGATGAATCAAGTTTTATGACCATTCATTGGTAAGTTTGTGGTCGTTTATTTCGAAGACATTCTGATTTTTAGCTTGTTTTTGGACGATCATCTCCGGCATTTGCGAGAGGTCCTTGCTGTACTTCGTCGTGATAAGTTATATATTTGCTACTCTCCCCAAGTGCGAATTTGGCTCTTCTGCAGTACACTTCTTGGGTTACCTTATTTCGTCTGATGGGTTCTCTGTGGATCCGGACAATGTCTCAGCTATTCAGTCATGGCCAGAGCTCAAGACTCTTTCAGAAACTCAAAGTTTTCATGGTTTAGCGTCATTCTACCGGCGTTTTGTTCCGCAATTCAGTAGTATAGTGGCCTCCATTACAAGTTGTATGCGGGAAGGTCCTTTTGTTTGGACCAGTGAAGCAGCCAACGCATTTGTTTAATCAAGGAGAAACTTATTTCGGCACCAATCTTGGCTCTTCTGGATTTTCACTTGGTCTTTGAATTACAGTGTGATGCTTCAAAATTCGGTATTAGAGCTGTGTTAAGTCAAAAGAATCGCCCCATTGCCTTTTTTAGTGAAAAGCTTGCAGGTGCTCGATCGCGTTATAGTATGTATGATGTCGAATTCTATGCTGTTGTTCAGGCCATCAAACACTGGAGGCACTATTTGTTTCACAAGGAATTCGTTCTTTATACAGACCATGACGCTTTAAAACATCTGCACAGCCAAGATAAAGTTTCTGCACGCCATGCTTCTTGGATCGCTTATTTACAGCAATTCAGTTTTGTTATCAAACACATGTCCGGAGCTTCAAATCGTGTTGCAGATGCCTTAAGCCGTTGCCATTCTTTAATATCTGTCTTGCATGTTTCAGTGCCGGGTCTTAGTACTTTTGCTAGCTTGTATGCGACGGATTCATATTTTGGTCCGCTTCTCCAAGATGTCGAAGCTGGGCGTTCCATTGATTTCACCTTACATGATGGTTTTCTTTTTCGTGGAACACGCCTGTGCATTCCTGATTGTAGCATTTGTTTACAGCTAATCTCGGAATTACACAACGAAGGGCATGTGGGACGTGATTGGACACTTCAGCTCGTCTCCACATCTTATTTCTGGGCATCTCTTCGGCGAGATGTTGAAGTTTTGTTGAACGATGCGTCATTTGTCACAAGTCAAAGGGTCATGCCTCTACCCATCCCTACACAGCCGTGGACAGATGTTAGTATCAACTTTGTGCTCGGTTTACCTCGTACTCAGCGAGGTTTTGATTCCATTTTTGTCGTAGTGGATCGTTTTTCCAAAATGGTACACTTTATACCCTGTAAAAAGACGATGGACGCAGTACAGGTGGCCATACTTTTCTTCCGGGAAGTGTATCGGCTTCATCGTCTCTGATCGTGATTCCCGATTTCTTGGTCACTTTTGGCGGTCGCTGTGGAAGATGCTGGATACCTCCCTTGATATGAGTTCGGCCTATCATTCGCAAACGGATGGCCAAACTGAAGTTACAAACCGCTCATTGGGAAATTTGCTGTGTTGTCTAGTAGGCGATTCGATCGGTACATAGGATTCGAAGCTACCTCAAGCTGAATTTCACTACAAGAAAACAATCGTTTTCCAACGGTCTGTTACGACGGTTTAAAAATCGTCGCAAATATACAACGCTTTTACGACGACTTTACGACGAAAAAACAAAACGTCGTAAAACCGTCGTAAAAAAAATCGTCGTAACTTCGACGAATAATTTACGACGCTTTACGGCGATTATACATCGATAAAGAGAGATTTGATATTAATTGCAAAATCGTCGTAAATTGGATGTAACGTTACGACGAATATACGACGATGCAAATCCGATGTATAGTTACAATGATTTTATGTCGACAAAGAAGATAGGTGAAGAACATTTAAAACATGTTTACCTAACTAATATCAATGAAATATTTTATTGCACAATCGACGTAAAATCATCGTAATATGAAGGTTGGATGTAAAAGCGATGTAAAAAATCATCGTAAAAGCGTCGTAAAGTCCGAAATTTTGTTATAAATACATCTTCATTCCTTCTTTCATTCACAACACATCATCATTCAAACATAAGAGCATCAGCATCCTGGAGACCCATTTTAGATCTCTTAAACCTTAGTATAGTGTTGTAAATCCTAATATATTGGGTTGTCTTTGAAAAAAGAAGTAATAATATTAAAAGGTTTACTCCATTTACGCGGCTACACATGACACAAGAGACTGTCTCTTTTATTGTCTAAACTATATAAAGAGATAGTATTTTTGAGTTTATTTCAAGATGTCTATATACGAGCTAAGAAGCTAGATGTATATGCCTAAAGATTCAGATGGGGCGTTGACAGAAGAATTCAAGAACGGGTTAAAAATATTCATGTATCAGGCCACAAATATGGAGAGAATGAAAGATAGCGGGAAGATGTTTTGTCCTTATTTGAAATGCAAGAATACAAGGTATACACTAACCAAAACCGTGTGGACGCATTTGTTAAATAGAGGGTTTATGCCGCAATATTTTGTTTGGTATCTACATGGAGAAGGATATGGCAGTAATACTCATGGGAATGCTGGTAGTAGTATTAATTATCAAAGTCATGTTGATTTTGATAAATCGAATTATGGTCATCAGCCTAATCAGTGTCAATCTGATCAAGATCTAGATCATGATAGGATGCATGAGATGGTGACTGATGCATTTCATGAAATGCATACTGGTAATGCTGTTGAGGAACCTAATGTAGATGCCAAACGATTTTATGATTTGTTAGACAATGCTAATCAGCCAATCTACAAAGGATGTAGAGAAGGTCTGTCTAAATTATCGTTGGCAGCTAGGATGATATCAATTAAAACAGATCATAACTTGGCTGAGGTTTGCATGGATGATTGGGCTGATCTTCTGAAAGAGTATCTACCGGAGGATAACTTGGCAGCGGCAACATACTTTGAAATTACATAATTTGATTTTTAGTCTTAGTCTACCTTCTGAGATGATAGATGTATGTGTTGACAATTGTATGATTTTTTTGGAAAGATGATGATCAGCTGGAGGAATGTCGATTTTGCCAAAAACCAAGATACAGGCCACAAACTGGTGGGCGTAAAAGGATACCGTTCCAACGTATGTGGTATCTCCCTATAACTAATAGGTTGAAACGGCTTTATCAATCTGAAAGGACAGCTGCATCAATGAGATGGCATGCAGAAGATACACAAGTAGATGGAGAAGTTGTTCATCCATCAGATGCAAAAGCATGGAAACACTTCAATACGGTATACCCAGATTTTGCTAAGTTCAAACGAAATGTCTATCTTGGTTTGTGCACTGATGGTTTTAGTCTATTTGATATGTCTGGTAGACAATATTCGTTATGGCCAGTAATCCTAACCCCTTATAACCTTCCTCCAGATATGTGCATGCAAAGGGAATTTCTTTTCCTTAGTATTTTGGTTCCAGGTCCCAATCATCCGAAGAGAGCTCTCGATGTATTTCTGCAGCCACTCATACATGAGTTAAATCAGTTATGGTATACCGATGTTCCACATATGACTGTTCAACGGGGAAAATTTTACTATGCGGGCTGTGCTTATGCGGACAATAAGTGATTTCCCCGCTTATGGTATGCTATCAGGATGGACTACACATGGAAGGTTATTTTGTCCTTATTGTCTTCATCGAACTGATGCGTTTCAGCTAAAACATGGTAGAAAAACCTGTTGGTTTGATTGTCACTGGAAGTTTTTACCGGATAACCATCCATATCGGAGGAACAAGAGGTTATTTAGGAAGAACAAAAGTGTACATGTCTCTCCACCCGTAAATTTAACAGGAGCCGATATACATGCGCAAATCGAGCATTAGGGGGCAGAGGAAATAGTAACGCGTGGGGGAAACTGGCACACTCCTGCAAATATGCATGAAGGTTATGGAGTTCATCATAATTGGAACAAGAAAAGTATATTTTGGCAACTACCCTATTGGAAAGATTATCTGCTCAGACATAATCTTGATGTCATGTACATTGAGAAAAACTTTTTTGATAACATCATTCATACAGTTATGAACGTAACGGGAAGAATAAAGACCATGGTAAGTCAAGATTGGACTTGCCTGAGTTTATGGAACAGAAGTGAGTTGCATATACTGAGAAACGGGAACGCACCAGTTCCTGTATTTCGGTTGAGTGCAGATCAAAAGTCAGCATTGTTCAAATGGGTTTCATCTGACGTTAAGTTTCCTGATGGGTATTTCTAATCTTTCTAAATATGTTGGGAAGGGGGTAAAGTTTGCAGGGATGAAAAGTCATGACTGCCACGTGTTTATGCAACGATTATTTCCATTTGCATTTGCTGAACTCTTGCCCAAAAATGTCCATGAAGCTGTTGGAGGCATTGGTGCTTTTTTCCGGGATCTTAGTACACAAACATTATCAGTTTATGTAATAGCACAACTGACATCGAATATTCCAATCTTGTTGTGCAATTTGGAAAAGATCTTCCCGACATCATTTTTTGATGTTATGGAACATCTTCCTGTTCATCTCCCTCACGAAGCAGAGCTCGGTGGACCAGTTCAGTACATGTGGATGTATCCGTTCGAGCGTTTCATGAAGCATATTAAGGGTAAAGCCAAAAACCTAGCTAAAGTGTAAGGTTCAGTTGTGGCGGGAAGCTTGACGCAAGAGACTTCGCACTTCACTTCGTACTATTTTGCACCAAAAGTACGAACACGCAAAAGAGCTACTCGTCGATATGATGATGGAGGAGTTGGCCAAATATATGCAGTTGAGGGTTTACCTGACATATTCTCGCCGATCGGACGTCTTAGTGGAAAACTGAAGGAAGTTTGGTGGTCCAATGAAAAAGATTATCACAGTGCACATACGTATATCCTTCTAAATTGCGAAGAGTTATCATCGTACGAGAGGTACATTTTTTCCACTATATATATATATATATATATATCAGTCTTATTTAATTATTAGTTGTTTTTTCAGCACATTCGTTGATGAGATTAAAGAACGCATCTCTGGGGGTTCTGAAACTGAAATCAATGATCGTAAAGATCAACACTATGCCCAGTGGCTAAAAGCGCAAGTACGTATAAAATATAAATTAAAAGACTTTGATATATATCCAACATATACATATATATATATATGGTAGCATGCATATTTGCAAAATCAAGAAATTAAAGCAAGATTTTGTCTGATTAGGTGGAGCCGAATGATCCGGACGAATTTCCAACATGGTTCCATGAGTTATTACTAGTTTCGATGGAAAAAATAACGACAGACTCTGGCTATGTTTTTCACACATACTGTCACGGTGCAAAGCGGGCGATAACTAACTATGGAGTTTGTGTGAGGGGTGAAATAGATTTTTATGGAGTTCTGCAAGAAATAATTGAAGTGGAGTATCCTGGATTGTTAAGGCTGAAAACTGTTATCTTCAAATGTGATTGGTTTGATCCAACTATTGGAAGAGGGGTACGTCTAAACAAGTTTAGAGTTGTTGACGTGAACAAATCACGACGGTACAACAGGTTTGAGCCATTTATATTACCTTCTCAAGCGGAACAGGTCACATTTCTGCCATACCCCCGAGTTCGAGCAACGGGAATCTCAAGGTTAGCAGTAATTAAAGTGTCTCCGAGGGGCAAGATTGTAGGGGTTGAGGATGTTCCACTGCAACAGGACACTTGCATAGATCTGACTGAACCAGATGTTGATGAGGGGATTTTCTGACCAAGATAAGAAGAATGAGAAATTGAAGAAGAACACCAGAAGATGAAGAAAATCGGAAGATGATGTAGACAAAGTAGAATAAGGTGAATAAGAGGAATCATTATTCAATTACAACACAGGATTTGAAGAAAAAAAGAGGAGAAAAAATTGGAAACAGAAAAAGACGAAGAAGAAGTCCGAGAATACAAGGTGGTGAAATATAAGTCAAAGATGATTAAAGAGAAAATACAAAAGATAAAGAAGAAGAAGCAGATGAAGACAAAGCAGAAGAGGAAGGAGATATAGACGAGTTAAGTAAGAATAAAAAAAAGGAGAAAAACAGAAGAAGAATAAGAAGAAGATGAAGAAAAACTGAGAAAAAGAATAATAATAAATTAAAAAAGACAAAGATGATAAAGAATTAGTTGAAATCAAAGAAAGCGAAGAGAAAAATGAAAAGATGAGTGGTAAAAAGAGGAAAAAGAAGAAGACGAAGTTGATGAAGAAGATTCAGAATATACAAGAACAGATAAATTGAAGATGAGATAGGAGACCGGAAAATGAAGATGAAAAACTATGAGGAAAGATGCTAAGGAGAACTAAGAATAAGAAGGCAAAAAGATGGATAACATGAAATGAGGAAGAAAGATATAGATAAGAAGATGCGGGAGTAGAAGAAGAAGAAGAAGAAAACCATAGGAAGAAGAAGAAACCAGAAGAAGAAGAAAAAAAATTAAAGAATAAGAAAATAGGAAGATTATGTAAGTGATAACACCTGATTTTGACCACTTTTTACCATTGATTTCAAATGCTTTTTCAAAAGGTTTTAATTAGTTTTAGGAACTTTTATTATGATTTTCATGTATTTGTAGTTTCGAGGCTCTTTTCAGGAAACTTAGGGAATACGATGGCAAAATGGAAGAAATCCACATTTTTAGCTCAGAGTCAGACCGTCAGAAGTTCAGCCTCAAATGAAGACTTTCTCACCGTCCGATCAAGCTCAAATTTGGAGACAATCAAGAGGAGAACAAATTCAGCAACAGCCTTTCCATAGCACTTTACATCACAAAGATCCAACAGTGCAATCAAAAGATACATGGAGAACAAGTTGACCCAGTTCACCAGTTTCGGAAGACTCTCACCCGCGGGAAACACATGTTTTACCTACCCTGGAAGACTCTCACACCCGGTGGACCTTAGGACGACCCACAAGGCCCAACATCAAATCCCAACTCGCCATTTCTCTTCAGAGAAGCCCTAAATGAGACCTGGAAGACCTTAGGACTTATAAATACATTGTTAAGCAGCCCTAAACGGGTGTGTGCTCCTGTAATGAGATTTTGAGCCACCAAAC
This sequence comes from Eutrema salsugineum, assembly GCF_000478725.1. Classification (NCBI taxonomy): domain Eukaryota; kingdom Viridiplantae; phylum Streptophyta; class Magnoliopsida; order Brassicales; family Brassicaceae; genus Eutrema; species Eutrema salsugineum. The sequence goes on from NW_006256829.1 coordinate 14,790,129, forward strand.
TTTGTTTTTCAAGGGTTAGGCGATGGAGATGGGGATTCTTCTCCAGATCCATTGTTCATTCTCCTTTTTATCTTATTAACTTTTCTGTTTCATTCTTTTGCATTCTTTTATGTCTTTTATCATTCATTGCATCATGTAGATTAGTCCCAGAGAGTCAAGTTGTTTGAAGATATCGACAAGCATATATATCGATAAGGATTTCTATTGTTCTTAGCCATATTCTGGATCTCATCTCTTCTAAGTTGTTCATAAAGCATGAGAGTAGACTCATGACTTGTTCTCTGAGCCTAGGATCGATCAGAGCCACGAGAGTGCTGTATCAGATCATTCATACCTAGCTTCAGAAGAACATAGTCGCTATAGGAGTCGAAAGCTACCTATAGAGAAGATGTGAGCAGACAAATTCAATGTCTAATGCATGATCTTAAGTTTTGCATGAGAGCGAGAGTTAATTGCTAGATCTAAGTGATTAGTTGATTAAGGTGACGACAGTTGGTTAATCATACATATTTGTATTCCAGTTCAATGCAGATTCCCAGAAATAGATGAAGATAA
>NW_006256829.1:14793142-14794034 GCF_000478725.1 Eutrema salsugineum
AGTTTGCTTACTTCCCCAGTTTGTTGTTTCCGCAGATTAGACATCTCCCTGTGGATCGACACCCTAAGTCGTACAACGTACATCTGTGCACTTGCAGACACTAGGGTTTATAAATTTAAAACTTTTGGAGGACCAACGGGCTTGTTAAAAAACAATCCTAGGCCCGCAAGCCCAGTAAACAAAGTAGACGAAGGTGAAAATGTAGAATAAGAATTCATAAAAAAAACATAGAATGTGAAGAAAAAGAGGAGTAAAAGCTGGAAAAATAAAAGATGAAGAAGAAGAAGTTGGAGAATACGAGGATGGTGAAAAGAATTCAAAGACATTGAAAAATAAGAAGGAAACTACGAAGGAGAAGAAAAACCAAAGATAAAGAAGAGGAAGCAGATGAAGATGAAGTTCAAGAGTAGGAACAGATGTAGATGAGATAAGTTCGAATAAGAGAAAAAATGAAAATAAGAAGAAGAAGACGAAGATGAAGAAAAAAGAACAGAAGAAGAAGAATTCAAAGACGATATGGGAAAAAGAAGAAGAAGTTGAAGTCAAAGACGATAAGGAGAAAGATGATGATACTTATGAAGAAGAACTCGGGAACATACAAGGAGAAAGATATGGAAAGATAAGAAAAGGAGACCGGAAAATGAAAATGATAAAGTATGAGAATGTAAAGATGAGAAAGGAGACTAAGAAAACTAGAAAAATAAGAAGACAAAGAAGACAAACACGATAGATTATGAAGAAAATGGATAGCGCAAAATAACAAAGAAGGATAAGGATAGGAAGATGGAAAATTGAAGAAGAATAAGAAAACCAAAATATGAAGAAATAGAAGTGGAGGAAGAATAAACTCATAAATTGATGTAGACAAAGTAGAATAAGGTCAAGAAGAGGT
>NW_006256829.1:14794134-14835150 GCF_000478725.1 Eutrema salsugineum
AAAAAGAAAGAAGAAGAATAAGGAAGTCTGGAATAAAAAATATGTGAAAAAAAAGTCAAAGACAATAAAAGAAGAGGAAAAAGAAGAGAAAAAATACGAGTTAGAAGAAAAATTGAAAGATTAAGAAGAATAAGGAGATGAAGAAGAATAAGGAGATGTAGACGAGATAAATAAAAAAAAAAAAGAAAGAAAAAAAAAATCAGAAGAAAAAGATGAAGAAACTCCAAAAACAAAAGAAGAAGAATTCAAAGAAGACAAAGAGGATAAAGATGAAAAAAATATAACTTGAAGACGATGAAGTAGAAGATGAAAAAAATAAAAGATAAAGAAGATGAGGAAGAAAAAGAGAAGTTGATGAAATAGAATTCAGAAAATTCTAGTACAATAGAAACTCTTTAAATTAATATTCACTAAACTAATAAACTCAATTATTTAATATTTTTTTTGGCCTCAAATTATATTTTTGACCCAATTAATCTCTCTATAAATTAATATCTTTTAAATTAATAAAATATCTGATTCTCAATGTTATTAATTTATAGAGTTTTTATTGTACAAAGATGTTGAAGATAAGAAAAAAGACCAGAAAATGAAGATGAAAAAGTATAATATTTATTGCGAGTTAACTCTAAAACCGTGAATAAAATATTAATCTAGCTCACATATATATCATTCTTAATTAGTGGGCTAACAACAGTTCAAAATCTTGAAAATATTCTATCACCCTAACTCAAGTAAAAAAAAATATAAAAATCAATACTACACAGATTTTTAAAAATGTGTTAATTTTTTTCCTCGCTTAAATGTTCATCGTTCCATCTATCAACTTTCTTTTAAAGCCACCAAAGGCACCAACACCAAAGTATTAAAAAAAATCCTTTTTTATAACTTCCATATACATGCAATATTTTTTTTTTATAATGTTTTTTTTATTATTATTATTATATTAATTAAATCGACCCAAACCGAGGATCAACCGGGTTTACAGCAAATTGAATCGCTAGCAAAATCAAAACCGGAAAAAACCAAAAACGAAATCGGAAAAAAGAGGAGGAAATGGTGACAAATTTAGGGCCGTTCCGTCCGGTTGATGACCACACCGGCGGGTGCGACTGATGAGCTTTGCGGCACACTGCCGGGTCGTTCACAACGCAGCCGGAGACCCGACTCCGGAGGTCATTCCCGAACCCGGAGGACCTGATCCCCACTCAACCGATCCCGGCGACATCTAAGAATAAACAGACACCACACGGTTTTTAACCGGTGAGATGCTCGCCGGAGCAAGCACTCAATCTCCAACTTCCTCATTAGCTCCTCCTCCGTCTTGACGAGGGTTCTCCAACGGTCTTGCCTCAACACCACACCTTCAGATCCGGTCGAGGAGGACCCAAAAAATGGAGCTGCTTCAGACATGGGACACCATCCGCAGCACCTCCTCAACTCGCAACGCAACCCACCGAACCCCACCGACGGCTTCCGCTGCTTGCGGCGGCTCAGATCTACTTTCTTCTTCATGGCTTCTCGTTCTCCTCACCCACCGCCGTCCTCAAAGCAGTCTCAGATCTGGATAATAAAGCATGCCACTGTCGAATACAGATAGTCCAGCCACCGTTTGCTCCGTCGGAGAGTTTTCCACGCCTCAGCGTCGCCGGAGAAGGAGTGGCAGAGCACTATTGGTTCACCTTGCTTTCACCGGAGCATTGAAGCACCCAACAACCTTGAGCCTCTCACGGCCCGGCAAAGGACGCCGATTACCGGAGAGGACTCCGAACTAGAGACATTTTCTCATGCAAATAAGAAATTCTTACACAATGAGACATTTTCTCAGAAAATATGGATAAACAGATGGATATTCGCACATTGGAGAAAATAAAATATTGCTTTCTCCTAAATAAAAACAAATATCTTCCAAATAGTTAATCAAAATTCAAGTGAATGTATAAGTTAATATTCAAATTAAATCCACCACTAAGCATGCCAATACAACGTCAGATAATACACTTCAAAAATTAATTCATTCTTGTTAATATTTTAAATTGGATCTGTTTTTAAGTTTACAAAAAAATGCATACTATTTGCTATAGCTAAAATAAATTATAACTTTTATCAGATTTATAAATATCAATAAAATTAAAAGACATCATGTATGCACTTGGCGGAGATATCATGCTTGCGGGATCAAACATACTACAACTTTTCACGTTAGGGATTCATAATAGTGATGTCGTCTTTTTTTATTTATGTTACTGATTTTTCGTTGTTGGTTTGGAATATTTAAATTGATGTGGAGCCCGTACGTGTAGAAATGTTTCATGTATTAATTGTTAGCTTTTATATCTTTACGGAAATTTTGTTTCGTTACTATAATTTAAAACTATAAATAATTAAAGAAAAACAGTATAATGCGTATACATAATCAAAACTAAATACATAATCATTCAGTTTCATTGTTTTTGTAATTCTATATTCAACTATAACTTTTAGAGAATTAAATATTTTTAGATCATGAAATAATAGGACAATTAATTATAAGGTAAATTTTAATCATAAATTAACAATATTTTTTTTATAAAAAAACTAAAAAAATCATGTCCACACTTAAAAAAATCATGAAAGGACACTCTTTGTTTAAACTTCTGATGTGGGACTTGGACTTCCAAGGAGGGGATTGTTGGGATATCAATTCAAGTCCCACATTGGAAGTTTAGACAAAGAATATTTAGTATATAAGTCATGTCCAAAAATAATTAGTATGAGGCATTTTGGGAAGGAGCCCAAAAATAAATACGTGCAGGCATTTGGGCCCAAAGCGGACAATATCATACTAATAAGGAGTTGGACATGGGCTTGAAAAGCCCAACAATTGGTATCAGAGCGAGGTTCTAGAAAAGATGGACCTGGACAAGTGGGTGTGGGCTGTGTGTTCGATGTGGGAGAGAAAGAGCCCTCAAAGTGACTTTGCAATTGGGGTACCAGTGCCTTGTGTCGAAAGTATTCCTAACAATGAGCGAAAAGTTAGGTTGGGCGATACAAGATGAGTGCCAAGTTTCGTATGAGGTTGGAAAGCCACGAGTTTATGTGGTTCTTGGTTTGAGGAGGGAATTATTGGGATATCAATCCAAGTCTCACATCGGAAGTTTAGACAAAGTGTGTCTAGTGTATAACTCATGTCCAAAAATAATTAGTATGAGGCCTTTTGGGAAGAAGCCAAAAAAAAAATTCGTGCAGGCTTTGCCACTTGGGCTCAATGCGGACAGTATCATATTAATAGGGAGTTGGACATGGGCTTGAAAAGTCCAACAATTGGTATCAGAGCGAGGATTGGAAAAGGTGGACCTGGACAAGTGGTGTGGGCTGTGTGTTCGGTGTGGGAGAGAGAGCCCTTAAGGTGATTTTGCGATTGGGGTACCGTGCCTTGTGTCAAAAGTATTCCTAACAGTGCGCGAAGGGTTAGGTTGGGCGATACAAGATGGGTGCTAAGTTTCGCATGAGGTTGGAAGGCCATGAGTTTTTGTAGTTCTTGGTTTGAGGAGAGGATTGTTGGGATATCAATCCAAGTCTCACATCGGAAGTTTAGACAAAGAGTGTCTAGTATATAAGTCATGTCCAAAAGTAATTAGTATAAAGTCTTTTGGGAAGGAGTCCAAAAACAAATCAGTGCGGATATGTGGGCCCAAAGCGGACAATATCATACTAATAGTAAGTTGGACATGGGTTTAAAAAACCCAACAAGTTTGATGATTTTTATAATCTAATCAAAATCTATTGTTATTCAAAAAAATTGTATTTTAGTGATTCTATGATTCTGTTAAAATCTAGTATTATTAGGATAATAGTTTTTTATATCAACTCTTAAATCATGATTTTCAAAATACTACCTATATTTATTGGATTCTTAAAGTCATATTATTTGTGGATTAATCAAAAAAACTCTCTGCGTGTTTTACAGATCCAACAAAAACTTTTGAAAATTTAATAAATTTCATAACTTTTAAAATCAACCAAAATCTTTATAAATCTAACTTCCAATAACCCCCTAAATATTAGTTGTATGTATGAATAAACGATATGTTGAAGGTCATATAATGTTTATGTTGAAGGGTAATCCACAAAACTCTCTGTATGTTTAACAGATCCGACAAAACTCTTGAAAATTTGATAAATCTCATAACTTTTAAAATCAACCAAAATCTTTATAAATCCAACTCCCTATAACCTCCTAGATATTATTTGTACGTATGAATAAATCATATGCTGAAGGGTAATATGTGGAAAATAAAAAATGATATGTTGAAAGGTAATATAGTAAAATTATTCTATAGAATCTAAAAAAAATTAGTGAGTTAATTTAGCTATTTTCAATATTTATAAGATTATTTTGGGAAATCATCCTTCTATAATTTCATAAAAGCATAGACTAATAAGATTCATCGTTTGTTTTTTGCAATTTACCCTAATAATTGTCGTTATAGAAAGAAAAAATAGAACAATACTACTCTAATAAGTAAATGAATTGTCCAAGGTCATTTCTTTTTAATACTCAAAATCTGAGAGAAACCTAAATAAATGTTTTTCTATATATAAATGTTCTACCTGTCGATACTAATATAAAATAAAAGACGTGGATATACAATTCGTCGTCCTAATTAATACTACTTGAATTTTATATACAAAGACTAACATGTGGACGACAAAGTCTTATACGTGCGAACAGATACGAGTCTAATTCTTTATGATGCGAATCTGGAGAAAAAAAATTCTTAGGCTCATCCTAGAGGTAGACCACTTTATTTATCCCCTTTTATTTTAATTAATAAAACTATGAAATCTAATTCTATATTTAAATAGAAATATAAAATAGAAATTTTAAATTAAACTAATAAAACAAATTAAAAAATATAACATTATTAACAAATGAAACCCAACCTTAAATTTTATATAAAACAAAAACCTTAATAATTATATATTCTTAATTTGTTTTATTTATTTATTTTAGTTTTTAATGGATGAATATTCTAAAATAACATAACTTTTTTTTTCAAAATCCTAAATTTAAAACTCTAAAAATATTACAAATAATTATGTAAAAATATTTGTTTATCCAAAATTAATTTAAAATAAATTAAAAATTTAATATATGTGGGGTCATTATTTTCAAATTAGGATTTAGTTTTTTCTATTAAAAATATTTTAATATAATATTAGTTATTATATTTTTATTGGTTAAAATATGAGGGATAAATAAAAGAGTTCACCCCTAAGAATGAACCCAAGAATTATTCAGAAACTAATGGGATTGCTTCATATAATAAAAAATTGCCTCTATATTTTCTAATATCTCACTATTATTAAATTGACGGGATGAAGAAATATATTCTCTCCGTTTTACAAAGAGTGTGATTTTAAGGTTTTATTTTTGTTTCACAAAGAGTGTTATTTTATATTTTCAGTGCGGAATTTAAAACAATATTCTAGTTTTAATCTTATTAATTTAATATATTAACTTAAAAAAAACATTATTTAATATATTAATAAAGGATAAAGTAATATTTTTAATAGTTTTGGGAATGACATTTTTGTGAAACAGAGGGAGTATCACATAAAAAAAGTCTTATACATCCTCTTTTGTGGAGCTAAATATTTGTCTTTTTAGTTTAAGTAAATTGTATAATATTTTCTAAAACGAGTTTAGATGAATAATTTTATTGACATTCCTTGCTATATAAATGGAAACACTAATGGTGGTTAACCTTAACTAATCAAGATTTGATGTTAATTAAATTGGTATCTAATTTGGTCAAGTTAGTGTGGTTTTTGGCTTACGAAAACGCGTAAGTATTAACAATCAAATAACCTAGAAAAATGCATTGTCCAAAGTCTTTCTTTTTATTTCTCTAAGCTCTGTAGAACTTAAATAATAGTACTCTTAAGATTAGATTTATATCAGTTGACCTTAGCCTACTTAATACTAGTACTATATTTATCTGGTGTTCAAGTTGGATATCGGTTGGATTTTGGTTCAGTTTATTTTGATTTTGTAGCTTTTTTTTGGTTAACAAAAAACTTAAACTATTATTTACTGGTTTAGTTTGGATAGTCTCGGTTTTTTTAACTTATTCAGTTATATTCCGAAAATACGAACTATGTTCTTTAATTTTAAATTACGTGGTTTCGATTATTCTACATAGAAAATTAGAAATCATAACTAAGAAAACTTCAAAATGACTAAAATTTAAAAAAGAAAAAGATAGCCCATCTATTCTATTAAAACAGAAACACTTTGAGTGTTTGTTTCTAAACACATCTAAAATTTTTTAAAATTTTATATTTTATATTATATTAAATTTCGAAAATTGATTATTAATTTAGATATTGTTAGATTTCTTTAAATATAGGTTATATTTAATTTAAATTTTTTTTTAATTAATTTTAATTACAAAAATTTATATTCAATTTAATTTAAAATTAAAAAATATAAATAATTTTATTATGAAAGTTTAGATAATAATTTTAGTTACTTGAGAATTATTTGAATACATATTAGATTTAATTTAAAATTTTTAATTTAAATAAATTTTTTATAATAACACAAATGGTAAATGAATATTTTATTGTATTTAATCATAATCAATCGGTTTAAAGTATAAAATATTCAATATTGGTAATCATAATCAATCGGTTTAAAGTATAAAATATTCAATATTGATAAATATTTATATAATACAATAATATGATGGAGCAAGTTAGAGTTATGAATTTATAATTACAGTTTTATTTGGATTAGTTTGTCAAAATATATAAAATATTAAAAATTAATTTGAGATAATTAAACAGGTAGGTTATCCAATTCATAGATATGTAGATTGTTTATGTGTAAATCTAAATTTACATAATACCAAAATTCATAATTAACATTAGATCAATATATACTTAATTAACTCATATCCTTATTCTACTAATATATAAATTTATACTATTCAAAGTTAAAATATGATAACAAAATTCTTGATTTAAAAAGAAATAAATAAATAAAATAAAATTTTATTAAAAAATTATATTAGAAATAAAAATGAAAAATTCCCGTGTGGATGCACGGGATTAGAATCTAGTTCCTAATAAAACCAACGAAACTCTACGATTCGGAATGAATGAAAGTCAAAGAAGAAAAAAAAAGCAGTAAAACACTTGTCTTTAACAGCAAATAAATCATTACTTTGAATCAAAACTTAAAATTTCACAATAATACCAACAATGAAAAACCAAAACTATGGAAGCAAATTTATTTGACTCTCTCATGGTTGCTATCCATCAGTAATGTATATTATACTAGAATTTAAAGTTAATTCGATCCATTTTTTTTGGCTTAATCAGTTTATATCCAAATCATATCTTCCTATTGTTATAAAAAAATCGAATTCATTCTGTTTATATAGTGCAACCAAAACCAAACCATTTTGCTTTAGTTTGGTTTTGCCGGATGGATCACATCCTATATCTTGGTCGTAACAAATACATAAAAAAGAATAATATTTCTTCTGTTCCAAATTGTTTGATAGTTTATAAGATTTTTTTTTGTTTAGAATTATTTGATGTTCACATTTTTCAATATAAAATTTAATGAATTTTTATTGTTTTTTGATTTTTTATATTTTGTAAATTATTTTTTATTGACTAAATTATATTTAAATGAATTATAAATAATATTTTTAGAATAGAAAAAATAAAAATTAAATAAATTCTTAATCTATGTGCAAAAACTTTAAATATTAAATAATCAAATAATTTTAAACAGAAAGAATATTAATCAATACATTATCCAAAGTCTTTCTTTTTTATTTCCGCAGCTGACAGCTCAGATGCTTGTATAATATTGTCTTTATCTTAGACGTGGTTCATGGATAGAAGTCGTCGTTGTAAATTCAAGCGTTCCTTAATGTGAACAGCAATTAAAATAGTTTTCTAATTGTTTATGATGCGAATCTCAAAAACATTTATGGTTTTTAGAACTACGAGATTTGTAAACAGAAGAATATAAGAATAGTTTTCTTTAGGCAAGTTTAGTCTGACTTTTTTTGGCATTTCTTAAATAGAAACAAATGAACTGCCGTTTCTACAAAACTAGAAGCAAATGGAAAAATAAAACGCGATTGAATAAACCATCAAGAAGACAAAGTTTATTTGCAAAAAAAAAATTGAAAAAAAAAATCTAATATATTATCTAAATTTGTTTAATATAATTTCAGCATCAGCAGAAAATCAGATTAATATTCAGCGCATGTATAAATACAAGGTATTTTGCAACAAAAATATCGATAGCGAACAACAATAATTGCAATCACACTAGAAAAAAGTCAATTCTCATATCAACCACGTCCAAGATAAATTATTCAACCACAAAAAACCCAAAATTATTTATATCATTTCTTTTGTCATCAATTAGTTTATATCATTTAGTCTTTGTAAGTTCGTTATTTTTTTTTTTAAGTATTTGTCTCCACCAATTGTAAAACAAAAACAAAAGAAACTAAATAATTATTATATTTGAGATAAACTATTTAATTTTGAGAATGTTTTTTAAATGCTCGTAAAGAATATAATTTTAAAATGTAACTTATGACGGAAGTTTATAAAGTTTCCACTATGAAAGTCTATGACCTTACAAAAACTTATAAAAATGTATAAACATTTAACACGCTTAATAAATTCTTATAAACTTTAATAAACAGTTTTATAACACTATTTATACAAGTTTATAAATCTTTTAATTTTTTTGTCAACTAATTTTAATTAATTTAAACAACCTTATGTACACGTATTAAAAATGTTTTAGATAAACAAAAATATTATACAAAAATGGTATTATAAAAGTGGTATCCCTACCAGCAAGACAAAGTCTTTAAGTACAATTCAGTCTTATAAATAATCTTATAAATAACTGAGACCATATAATACCTCTTAGAATCATCAAAACATCTTGGAGATCACAAAAACACTCTTAAAAACTAAATCATTAAGCGTTCAGCTTCTTTTCACTGCACATCTAGCATGTCAATAGAGGTATTAAATCACCACCACCCGCTTCGACCTGCACCATGGTTTAGTCATGGTTTATGTGGAGGGTGTAAGAAAACTGGCCACATCTACAATGGCTACCGCTGCGCTGACTCCGAATGTCATGATTTTTTGTACCACAAAGAATGCGCTGAGGCATCTCCAGTGATTAACCACCCTTCCCACCCGAAACATCCTCTCCATTTGGAGAAATATTTCGGGAGAAGCAAATGTCCGATATGTGGAAGTGGAACTGGAACATACCATTTGAGCAACGTTGGGTATAGTTGTTCACAGTGTATTTTCTACATCGATTTGGAATGTTCTAGGAAATCACAACCGCCTTATTTTATTCAAGCTAAGTCCCATAAGCACACACTCGTCCTCCTTACCAAAAAAATAGAATCAGGCCAATGTGAGGTATGTAGGAAGACAGTGGTTGGTAAAAACCCTTATGCTTGTTTTTTGTGCAAGGTGTTCTTCCATTTGGACTGTGTCCACCTCTCACCAGAGGTAAACCATCATTCTCACCCTAACCACCCTCTTGCATTACTCACAACTGGAGCACCCGATTACACCGACAACACGTGTATCCTTTGCGGTCGGGATTTGGAAGAGGCTCTTCGTCATTGTTCCATATGTAACTTTAGCATATGCTTTGATTGCGCAAAAGATCCGCCTCCTCCTGCTCTTCTAGAACTCAAGACTCATGAGCATCAACTCATCCTCCTTCCCAGGCAGATTTCATTTACTTGTAATGCATGCGGGATGCAAGGTGACAGGAGTCCTTATTATTGTACTCAATGCAACTTCATGGTCCATAGAGATTGTATCGGTCTACCTCATGTCATAAACATCAACCGTCATGATCATCGCATCTCACGCACTAACTATCTTAGTCCTGGAGTTTGGAGTTGTGGAGTTTGTCGTCAAAGTGTTAATCGGTTTTGTGGGGCTTACTCTTGCTCAGTTTGCTCTAGTTATGTTGTACATTCACAGTGTGCTACAAGACATGATGTATGGGATGGAGTGGAGCTTGAAGGGATACCTGAAGAAGCAGAAGATATTATGCCATTCAAAGTGGTGGGTGATAACTTGATACGACATTTCAGTCATGAACACAATCTAAGACTTGGCGAGGAGCACAATACACGTCATGATGAAAGAAAGCGATGTCAAGCTTGTATTCGCCCTATCTACCCTGGTCCAGTCTACAGCTGTGAGCGATGCAATTTCTTTCTCCATGAAGTATGTGCCAATCTTCATCTCAAGAAAAGGCTCGTGTTTCACAACAACCCATTCAAACTTAAAGTTATGGGAGCTCCCGTGGTTCTTAGTTGTGGCGCTTGTAAAGGAGGCTTCCATGGGTTCTCGTACCGGTCTCCTAACTTTTTGGAGCTAGATGTTCGATGCAGTTTGGTTTCCGAACCGTATGTCTATGAGGGGCACTTGCATCCCTTATACTTTGGTAACAAAGGAGCTTCAAAATGTGAGGCATGTGACGAAGTCATCGAAGGAATCGCGTTATATTGTGATGATTGTAATTTCGTGTTGGGCTTCTGTTGTGCTGTTTTACCAAAAACAGTAAGGCACAAATGTGATGATCATCCTCTCTTCCTATCTTATGGCGAAAAAGCAAGCGGCAAATATTGGTGTGACATTTGTGAGGAAGAAACAGATTCAAAGAAATGGTTCTACACATGCGCTGATTGTGGGGTCACTTTGCATATTAAGTGTGTGCTCGGAGATTTCTTAAATCTCATGCCGGGAACTATATTTGAAGAAAGGCGATATAGCATGATAGTGGTCGTTAACGATCGTAGTTTTCGACCATTCTGCGGCCACTGTAAGATGCGCTGCAAATGCACCATCATTGTAAAGGTTCGTAGTCCCTTCAATGTATTCATGTGTTCCTATGACTGCTTATACACTTATCTTATTGAAAAAAATGCTATATTCTATTCATAGCTGTACGTATTGTTTTATCCAATATCACTTTTTATGCTTAAGATTTCAAACGTAAAGACTACCATCATGAGATGTATTTGTATTGATCATCGTGATCTAAATTCTAATAATAAATTGAGGTTATTTACTTCGTCCGCTAGCAACGTCATATGATTTTGTTTTGACAATTTCACATTAAAAGTTAAGTTTACAATTGATCGAAATATTTGTCCAATCTCTTCAACAATAAAAGCTTGTTGCGTGGCGTTAGAACCTAGCGAGAGTTTATAGAGGCCATTAAAAGCTTATGTGATGCGTCATTGAACAAGGAAAGTTGGGGAGAACAAAGATGCTGATATGGCTAGAGTTTAATTAAGGAGTTGTTGAAGAGATAAGAAGAAGAATCAGTTTGACTTTTCTTATAGTCGACTTTGTAAGTGGAGCTGTAGGGGCACAGGAATATAAATACAAGTAGAAATTAAACATACAAGTAGACTTTGCTTATGTGGGCATTCGCGAGTTTGTCCATTTCTTAGAACGACGGCATCTGCTCTCTTCTGATAATAATAATACATATGAGAAGTAGAAGTAGACTTTGCTGCTAGAAATATACATAGAAGTAGACTTAGGGTATGTGGGCAGTTACATCCGTCTCTTTTTGCCGATCAAATTGGGCGGTTGTACGAGTGGCTTTTCTGTTGAAATTGGATATATCATATATATTACAAAGTAATTTTTAGCTCTAAGCTCTCTCCTTCAATCTTATGGTATATGATACATTCAATATCGTGTTTTTATATTTAGTCACAAGTTAAAATTATTTTATTCACCACAACTGAATCAGAAGCGGGTTATATCCAATCAAAAATCCATTCGATTCTTCATATTGATGCCTTTGCAGAAGAAACTCACATCTATAATGACAAGCTGCAACCTAGGAATAGATAGGTTGCTTCTATTGATATATTCATGTGACATCATTATAGATGTGAATTTTAAGCTGCAAATCTTCATTCGTTCCTAAAGATTATAGGTTGCTTTATCTATATTATCGTTTTGATTGGATTTGGTAAAGAAGTCATAGATACTTTAAATCGATGTGATGTTTTTTCTTGGACAATATCACATCGTCACACAATTTAATAAATCGGTTAAATTAGATCTAAGTCAATTAGATCTAAGTCTCTAATCACACATAATCGGTCACTTTTGAGTATTCATGTGTTTTCTTTTTAAAATGTATTTTTTCTATGTTTGAATTTCAGGTGTTTTTTTGTATGAAGGTTTTAATACTGATATTTTTTAGATATAATATTTTGATTTTCCTTGGGTTAAATTGTGGAGAACAAGATCTATAAATCGAAGTAGGCCAGTCATCATAGATAGAAGATTTACAAAAGTGTCCTTTGTATTCTTTGCTTTTATATATGTTGATTTGTACCCTTAGTTTTTTTTGAGTTTATATATGGCTGAGATTTACAAAGGTGTTCTTCATATTCTTTGTATCAGTCATCATAGACGAAGATTTACAAAGAATCGTTAGTTCTTTGTTTTGGTATTTGTGTATATGGTTAATTTCAGAAATTATAATTGTATGTGTTTATATATTCTGAGATTTATGCCTTCTTAAATTTTGGTTTGACGTCAGCGACTAGAAAAGAATAAGGGCATGTGAAGCGAAATATTCCGGCGGTGTTTACGGAAAGAGGTGAGGATAACCTTGCGTTGTTTTCATTATTTGCATGTTTTTTTAATCAAACTTATTATTAGTATTTTGGATTGTTCGGAGAATGAGTGGAGTACTAAAAAAAATCCGTATAAAGATTTTGATTTTTTTGTTTTGTTTTATTATTGTCATCCTGGTTTAGGAGAATGAGTGGAATCCGATCACGGGACCTTACTTTCTTTTTGTCATAGATACAGCTCCCAAATTTAGGCTTTTTTGCTTTCCGAGGAGATTTGCTTGATTCATCTTTTTTGTTTTTGTTTAGGTTTAAATCAATTTTAGTGTGATCATATAAGTGATTGGAGACGACAAACAAAAATAATTTTGGCAAAAAAAAAAAACAAAGAATAATTATTATAAACTAGGTCAAAAGTTCTTCTTGGTATGATAACTCTGTTCTATCGGCTTTTTTTTTAATTTTTAATTTTGCAACCTTTGTCCCTTTAGTTTGAGAGACATGTATACTCACTATTGGATGGAGAGTTTTAAGTTAACTGTGATTTTAATTTTTATACCTAATTTAGTGATTGTGTAGTCTTGTTCTACAAAGAATAATGAATCGAAACATATAGGAAGAATAAAGAATTAGAGGCAGTATTCAAACAAACGAGAATAAGATAACTTGATGGTAGCAATAAAGACGACTACTTGATAGTATAGTCCTAGATCTTTTTTGGAAATATTTAGTATTTTTTTAGTCGCTAACTCTTTTTTGTTATATTACGTGTCCATGTGTATCGTTTGGGATGAATGAATTATAACAAGATAAATGGCTTTTTTGTGGTTCTTATGGTAAAAAGTGAAAACGATAATTTTTGGGCACTCATGTATACATCCTTATGTAAGTTGATCAAATTGTGTGGATTTGTAGTTTGTGCTTTGAAACACATATTTTATTTTTCTTATGTTTTAATGATCTTAAGAAAGGATCCGTGCATGGGTTTGGATAACAGAAGAGACGTGGCTTGGATCGTTAATGAAATCTCAATGATGTGGAAAAAATATGAGGTTAGGTTTAAATAGCCACTTTGCAAGATTCTGTTTGAAACAAATAAAATTGTTTTGATAGTAAAGAAGCGTGTGATGATATGAAGAAGAAGAAAGGAGGAGATGACTAAGATGCTTGAAACCAAGAAACAAAACTAAACAAAGTGAAATTGAAGAAAATAATATTAAATCTATCTATTATGGAATTTATCTTTCATGAATGTGAAAATGGAGAAGAAGAACTTGCTGGAAATTCTAGAGGAAGAATGAAGATAGATCTAAATCGAGAGAGAGAGGTTTAAGTTCTCAAATACATGTAATAGATCAATATTTTACCATCGTTAGCTTGTATCTTATCAAAAGCATATACATGTAGTTTTATTTATAATAGCGGTTTTATTTTTTTATTTTTATATTATTTTCTAATTTTTATTTTTCAATATAAAATTTTTATCAACCATTTATGATATACTTGCTATATGCATTTTTGACACAAAAAAATTTTATGGATGTTGAATTCAAAAATATTAAACTGGTTCCAAACCCAATTTGAAATGCTTGAGGAAAGGTACATAAGGTACAGAGAAACTGTAGTAGAAATGATGCTGAAGATAAACTAAGTGAACCAAAAAGAGAAGAAGAAGTTGAAAAAAAACAATACTCAACCTATCTATTGTGAAATATATCTTTCATGAAAGTGAAAAAATAAGAAATGCTGAAGATTCTCGGGCAATATCCAAAAGCGATCTAAATTAGAAAGAAAGAGAGATATATAGCAAGAGAGAAGGGGGGATAGAGAGAGTGATGGAAAGCATAATAGAAGATTTTGATATAAAATTGAATATGGTGAGGAAGAAGGCGAAGATGAGATAAATAAACTTAAGAAGAAAAGGTCAAAAGGAATAATAAAAAGTCAGAGAATATGAAGATGAGAATCAGAGGGAACAAGAAGTTGATGAAAATAATAAGGAAAAAAGAATGAAAAAAAAACTTAAAGATAAAAAGGAGGAAGTAGATGAAGACTATGACGATGGAAAAGATAAATAGAAAAAGAAAATTAAAAACATAAGTAGAATAAGAAGGTGGATGAGACACAATGAAAAAAAAATATAGGATGGAGGTGATAAACAAAAAATAAATAATAAAAAGAAGAAGGCGAAGTAGAAGAAGTTGAGGTTGAAGAGACGATGAAAAAGAAAAACTGGAAGATAAAGACAAAAGACGAACCGAAAAATAAAGAAAAAGAAGAATAGTTGAAGAACATAATAATGATAAAGAAGAAGAAGTGATAACAAAGAAAGAAGAAGAAAAAAAAATCAAATACGTTAAAGAAAAAGGAAATCTATATAATTATAAAAAAATGGAGAAAAGTTTCTAGCGAGGGAAAAAAAAATTAAAAGAATACAACCATAATGAACAATGTTGTATTCCTTCATTTTTTTGGCTTGGTCAAATTTCTAACATTGTTATAATATTTTTTCATGTAGCAAAATTAATAATGTAATGGTGTTATTATTTTAACAAACATATCTGCCTTAAGTGTTTATGTTTTAATTCATAAAACACTTCTGCCTGCGCAAGGTGCGGACTAATTACCTAGTTTGAGGGATATTTTAACTGGTTGAGAAGCAGATGCAATAAGTAGAAAAATAAACATATTATATAATTGTAAAAATACTTAAGATCAAATTATTATTATTATTATTATTATTGAGCTATATTTATTGGGCCATATTCAGTTTGTCCTTATTGTATTTATCCCATATCGGTAACTTGTTAAGTATTAGGTCAATTGTATTGTGTATATAAGACATAGTCCCTTATGAAAGATAAGGAACTTTTTATAACTTCTAAAGATTTTTGTTATGGTATCAGAGTTTTAAAACCTAAACTAGTACAAAGTTTTATTGTTTCTTGATTTAAAAGATTTCAAGTTTCTGCTGCGAGATCTCGTTTTTAGTTGTGTTTTTTTTTTTTGTCTTTGACCTAAATATTTTTTGTTTTTATTCTTGAAACAATTTGTTTCTTCACGATGGGTGATAACAACTCGGCGATTGTTCCAAGAGTTTCCACAATTGAAACTCATCGTACCATATCTCCATATGATTTAACTTCTGAAGATAATTCTGGTACTCTGATCTCCAAACCCTTGTTGCGTGGTCCAAACTACGATCAATAGGCCACAAGTCCTCGTTAAGAACTGAAGGCGGAAAAAGTTTGGTTTTGCGGATGTTACCATACCACAGCTGGAGGAGACGTCTCCTGATTTTGAAGATTGGACTGCAAACAATGCTCTCGTGGTTTTATGGATGAAACTCATAATTGATGAGAATCTCTCTGACTCAATGTCTCATATTGATGAAGCTCATGAACTTTGGACATACATTCAAAAGCGCTTTGGAGTTAAAAATGGTCAGTGTGGTCAACGTCTTAAGACAGAGTTAGTAAATTGTAGACAAAAGGGAATGGCGATCGAAGCTTATTATGGAAAATTATCCCAACTATGGCGAGGCTTGGCTGACTACCAAAAGACCAAGACCATGGAGGAAGTTCGTAAGGAACGCAAGGAAGACAAACTGCACCAATTTCTCATGGGTTTTGACGAAACTTTGTATGGACAAGTGAAATCAAACCTCTTGTTTCGTGTGCCATTACCTTCTTTGGAGAAAGCTTACAATGCACTGGCTCAAGATGAAGAGTCAAAATCACTGGTAAAATTAATTAAAGAAAGACATCATGTTGTTAGTTTTGTGGTTCAAACTGCTCCACGGACCAAAAATAGAGTGTGCACTCATTGTGGTCGAACTGGTTATATCCCAGAAAATTGTTTTCGACTGATTGGATACCCAGAGTGGTATGAGGATAAACGTAAGAATAAATCTCAGCAAGACCCTGCAGCTGCTTTGAGAATGGGTCGTGGTTCAAGTACCCATGCCGGTTCGAGAAAAGGAACCAATGGAGGTACTGGTCGTGGCTCTGGTCAGCTAAATCACGTTTTTACGGCTCATGTTCCTGCTGTCACATCAGTGCCTGCTTCTAGTACCGCTTTGACTTCTGCAGATCAAATGGGGATTAGTGGGCTTAGTGATGATCAGTGGAAGACATTTGTTCATTTGCTTGAAGAACGCAAACTGCACTCGACTGAGCGTCTCTCAGGTAAGTTTTTTTTTATTGTATCTTGGATTGTTGATACAGAAGCTTCAAATCACATAACTAGTACACTTGATTATCTTAGTGAAATCTGTGACATGGCCCCGGTATTGATCAAACTTCCTGATGGTCGATACACGACAGCTAGTAAACATGGGAAAGTGAAATTGGGTTCTTCTTTGATTTTGCGAGAAGTGTATTTTGTCGTTGGATTTCAATGCCATCTCATTTCTGTTTTGCAGTTGACTCGAGATTGTCATTGTGTCTTTCATCTCACTGATAAAATTTTTGTGATTCAGGACCACATCACGATGACGCTGATTGGAGCGGGTGCGCAAGAATTTGGACTTTATTTCTTTTACGGTGTAGAAGTTGCTGCAGCTATACATGGATCAGATTCATCGTCTGTTCATGTGGGGCATAGACGCTTGGGACATCCATCCTCGAAAGCTTTCAATTTGTTACCATTTTCTGATATAAATTTAAGTGATTTTGATTCCAAGGCGTGTGAAATTTGTATCCGCGCCAAACAGACAAGAGATTCTTTTTCCTTAAGCAGTAATAAGACAAGTTTTCTGTTTGAACTGGTGCATGGTGATCTTTGCTGTCCATATAGAACTCCTGCGATATGTGGCTCTCGATATTTTTTTACTCTAGTTGATGATTATTCAAGAGCTGTATGGATTTACCTTTTGCAAACAAAACAAGATGCTCCTTTACATCTTTGAAACTTTATCAGCCTTGTTTAATAGCAATTCATGTGCAAAGTCAAAACAATAAGGTGATAATGGCTCAGAGTTTATATGCCTATCTGAGTTTTGTTCTCAGCAAGGTATTATCCATGAAACGTCGTGTGTGGGTACACCTCAACAGAATGGTAGAGTAGAGCGTAAACATCGTCATATTCTCAATGTAGCTCGAGCACTTTGTTTTCAAGCGAGATTTCCTATTGAGTTTTGGGGTTATTGTGCACTTACTGCTGGTTATTTAATTAATCACACACCCACAACTCTTCTCAATGGAAAGACACCGTTTGAGTGGATATACAATCGTCCGCCTCCGATGAACTATATTCGAGTTTTTGGCTGCATTTGTTATGTCCACAATCAGAAGCATGGAGGGGATATATTCGAGAGTCGCAGCAATAAATCTATTTTTATTGGATATCCTTTTGCCAAGAAAGGATGGCGAATTTACAATATTGACACAGGGGTTGTCTCAGTCTCTCGTGATGTCATATTTACAAAAACAGGTTTTCACTTTGACGATGTAGCAAATGTGCCTTCTTTTTCTTTATTGTGTTCTGCCACTTAACAATGTTACCGATGATGATGATGTTTTTCATGATGCGGTTATAACTGCAGATGTTGTTTATCCCGAAAGCTCTTCTTCTCGAACAATACCACCACCACCACCATCTGAGAACGAAGATGCTCCTTTGAATTATATTGATGATTATACATCAGCTCATGACGAAGAATTTTTTGCTGGTACAGATGATTTAGTTGTTGATAACAAGTTAGATAACCTGCAGATTGTTCCAACTATCTTTTCTGAATCTTTGATCACAACGACACCACAAGTAATCGAGGAGCCCGAATTACTTGGCCGCAGACATCGCAAGAAACAACGATCTGTTAAGCTTTCGGATTTTTGTCTCCTGGTTACTTACTGAGCCATTTCCTTCCATCACACCTTATCATTTGGATAATTATCTCTCTTCGTCTCAATTTTCCACCGCTTATCAGACTTATGTCATGGCTATCCGCCATAGAACCCCAAAGCTACGAGGAGGCATTTTTTGATGAAAAGTGGCGGTTGGCTATTCAAAATGAAGTTGTCTAGGTGGAAGATCTTGGTACATGAACTGTCGAGGATTTGCCTCCCGAAAAAACTGCGCTTGGTTGTAAGTGGGTTTTTAAAATTAAATTAAAATCTTATGGTTCGTTGGAACGAGACAAGGCAAGTTTGGTCATTCTTGGGAATAATCAAACTGAGGGAGTTGATTACGACGAGACTTTTGCACCGGTTGCTAAGATGGAAACAATTCGTACTTTTCTTTAACAAGCTGTCTCTCTTGATTGGGAAGTGCATCAAATAGGTGTCCATAATTCATTTTTACACGATCTTGATGAAGAGGTATACATATGTTTTCCTCATTGGTTACGGACGAATGATAAAACAAAAGTTTGCCGATTAAGGAAATCGTTGTATGGTTTAAAGAAAGCTCCTCGATGTTGGTATGAGAAGCTTGCATCAGCTGTGGAAGCTTACGGTTTTTATCATGACGTATCTGAGTACTCTCTCGTTACATTTGAGAAGGAGTCTGTTCGCATTCATGTGCTTGTTTATGTTGATGACTTGATCATCACTGGTAGCTCGCTTGGCACAATCTACGAGTTAAAACTTATTTGAGCTCGTGTTTTCATATGAAAAACCTCGGTATTTTGTGATATTTCTTAGGGATTGAAGTCGCACGAAGTCCAGTTGGTATGTATTTGTGTCAACGTAAATATGCACTCAAGATCCTCACTGAAACTGGTTTACTTGGTGTTAAGCCAGCTACTCATCCGTTGGAACAGAATCACAAGCTTGTTTTGGCACATGGTGTAGTATGTCGAATCCTGCTCCATACCGTCATTTAGTTGGGAAACTTATATATCTGACTAATACATGCCCTGAGTTATCCTATGCTATTCATATTCTTTTTCAGTTTATGAATGCTCCTAAATGTGCTCATTGGGAAGCTGCACTTCGTTTGGTTCGATATCTTAAACAAAGTCCCAGATAAGGTATTCTTCTAAAGACTGTCACGCCGCTTATTTTCTCTGCTTGGTGTGATTTTGATTGGGCTCCATGTCCCCTTATTCGTTGGTCTTTAACGGGTTGGTTTATACAACTTGGCAGTTCCCCGATATCGTGGAAAACAAAGAAACATGATATTGTGTCTCGTTCTTCTACTGAGGCCGAGTATAGAGCGATGGCAGATATAGTTCAATAGCTTCTCTGGTTACGACAGCTACTTCCGGTTCTTGGTATCTCGTGTGACTATTCCATCATCCTTCATTCCGATAGTCAATCGGCTATGAAACTAGCAGTTAATCCGGTCTATCATGCTCGTACTAAACATGTTGAGTTTGATTGTCATTTCATCAGGGATGAGATCGTTCATGGTACCATTGGTATAAAACATGTTTTCACTAAATCACAACTCGCTGATATAATGGCAAATGCGCTAGGTCGGAAGGAGTTTGAAGATTTTCTTGGCAAGTTGGGTGTTTGTAACCTCCACACTCCACCTTGAGAGGGGGTATTGGACCATATTCAGTTTTATTATATTTGTCCTTATTGTATTTGTCCCATATTGGTAACTTGTCAAATATTAGGTCAATTGTATTGTGTATATAAGACATAGTGTAGCACCCTAGTCCGGATTTTAATTTTTAACTAACACTTATTCAAATTTTGGTCCGGATTTTACTTAGCATTTCTTTACTTTTTCGCATTTGGTTCGTTTAGATAAGACTTAGTCGTACATAAGTAGATTAAAGCAGATTAATTAAATCGAGGTTCTCAGTACAATGATTGTTCGCATATAAGCTATTACATCGACTAGACCGTAACTACCTAGATCCTACCATCTCTTCCTTCACAGCATTAGTCCGCGCACGCTGATCAGACATTATCTTTACCTGCATCCATAAAAGAAAGCATAAGCAAACATAACTGCTTAGTGAGAGCGGTCATCCCATTTCACCAAGCCATAGCATAATCAAATCAAACAAAGATCGAGTCCAGTGCTCATCAGAAACAGAAAACTATCTGCGCATGACCATACACGCTTATTCGACCGATCCTCCCGCAACCAGACAAGCCTCGACAAGCATCACAGCCGCGAGCGCCTTGCCTGATCTAGATCGTCGATAAGGTAGATCGATCATCACGGTAGTCAGCAGAAATTAACACTCAACCGACTAGAATCTAAGCAAGAATACAACCCAACTAGGCCACAGTCACACACTCACCTTAGCTTTTCTCAGACAGATTCAATGAAGACAGATATTTTGATCGCTCAGACTCGTTCCCATGATCGTTCGGCTGAATCTGGATCACGCTCGACAAAATCGTAATCGCTCTCGGCTAGAATCTGATATCTATCGGCTAGACAGACTTTCTCTCCACTAACTTCTCTTAAAACTGTTTCTCTCAATATTTATGAGTTCTTTGGTAGCGCGAAAAAAGAGAAAATGAGCCAGAAGCCTTTAATATATATGCGCTCACTTGATTTTCCGCAGAAAACCGCCATGAAACCGTTCCCACACTATTCCGCACACTCTCTCGGCTAAAAACCGCTTCTGCACATCTTTTTACCCGACTAATAACCGTTCCTGCACAACGCATACTCGGCCAAATCTATTAACCGTTCCCGCGCTTTTACCATAGCGCGTTTACCCGATAACTGCTCTTTCATACACTCCAAGCCGACAAAGGCTGTCTGCTCCCGACCAAATTTGTCCGAATTCTGACCAAGTCCCGAAGAATTCGGCTTGTCGGAATATCCAGCTAAACTTTTCAAAAATCAAGGCCAGCTGATTTTAGCTCGGCAAAAACTTGATTTGGCTCGGCGAAAGCTAGACTTAGTTCGGAATCACCCGACTTAACCTAATTTCTTCCAGCTAAACCAATTTTTCTACCTTCTTCAGTTAACCCTCTGGATTTTCTCCATTTCTGCCCTACATAACTCATGACTATTTTAACCAATTTTCTCATTTGGTAAGATTTTCAGGAACATGGATATTACACATAGCCTCTCTAATGATATGAAACATACGGAATCTTTTATAACTTCTAAAGAACTGTTGTCAATTATCTTTTTTTTTGTCGAAAAAAGATTATTCAATATTAGAAAAATGCTCATTTAATTTTTCGATTAAATGAAATTGTCAGATTTATTTTTTAACAACTATGACATGCGTACATTTAATCCTCGAATATTATTTGATTTTCCAAAAATAACATAAAAATGTCAACGTTAGTAAACAGAATTCCTTAAATTTAATTCGCTTTGTAGTTTTATATCATCTTCCCCGGGATTTCATTAAAAATGCATTAGAGCAATAAGAAGCTGCGTTAAGGGATTCAAGTAGATTTTATAAATTTTAGTGTAATTAACATTTTTTTTATAGAAGATTTAGTTCTATTTCGTGTAAGAATATTTATATTCTTATGTGATCTATGTGTCTTTTGGTTTGATTGTAAAGATCAAGTTTATATTAAAGTTTAGAATTCTAATATAAAAGAAGATATTGTGATGGATCGGTTTCGATTAAAGACATTAGAATTCGGGTGTATTGATAACCCTCCTCCTTTATCATGTTAAATTTTATAAGTGTTATTTCTTTTTATAATTATATACATATATATATATATATAAACATATATATATGGGCGGACCTAGCTAACGTCGGACGGGGTCACGTGCCCCCTACTGTTTTTTAATTTTTTTAAATAATTTAGATAAATTTAACTAAAATATTTTAAATATAGTGGTAAAAATATAAAGATGCCCTTAACTAAAATTTGTTTTTTTATTTATTAAATTATGCTCCCAACTATTTTTTTTCTAGATCCATCACTGAGCATACGAAAGTACGATGGTTGGAAAAGCAACTCAATTATCTGTGTGTATATATATATATATATATTGGTGGTTAAAGTCGATGGTGTGTGGGAACAGTCACGTGTCTCTTCACTTAGAAGAGAAACAATTAAGTTTCCTTAAAGACAGAAAAACCATCAATCAATTTGATAAGGGAAGTGAAGATTCCTTATCCATCAAACGGGATCATAAAGAATTTAGAGGTCAAAGGGAGAAAGAAATCAATTGGTGAATAGAATCCATATCAAGTCTCATCAAACATGGATCAAAGTTAGTCTTTCTTTTTCTATAAGTAATTATTTGTGGTTGAATTAAATTAAATCTAGATTATTTTAGGAATTAGATTTCATAATTAAAGTCATAAAAGTAATTTACATGAATAAAAGTAATTTACATGTGGTATCAGAGCCAAACTAGATTTAATTTATTCACCAATAAAAATATGTGTTCATTAACAAAATATAATCAAATTTTGATCATGCAACCATGAACGTTAGACTTGTTCCATAAATTGTTATGTTTACTGGATCAAGATTCATTGTCGCATGAATCTGAATTTATATATGCATGTATGGGCTTGCATATATAATAATGAAAAGACGTTCATGAACACCTTTTACTGCACCATTTAAAAATTCTGGGTTTATTATTGACGGTTACTACATGTTCTATTTTGTGGATCAAATCACAGTTGAAAAGTAGAAGAACAGTAATAACGCCGTTAATAAAGTAATCGTTTATGTATGAAAAGTTTTTTGTTCTCATGATCGCATGCATATCGGCATAATTCTGGAAGTTTTCATACATAATTAAACAAAACTGCATGCATGTGTAAGGCATACTCGAAACGTTATTTTAGTGGTGGTGGAGTCTTGGAGAATAAACAATAATACTGCTATGCATGAAAAGTTATATGCATGTAACCGTCTTTTGTTCATGTCGCTTTACGTAAAGATGTTATTATATAATAAAATCATAATTTATGAAAACACCATTAAACTGAAGACATGCAGTTATTTAAGAAAGAATAAACTTTCTGCATAATAAAATTTTCTATGTAGTAACTTAAAACACGTATATAAGATGATAAAATATTTGCATGAGTGGATTCATAAATGTGAACAGAATCCATAATCATAGGTAATTTAAAATTTTATGCTGTGCATTTGAATAAAAGGATAATTTGTGTTAGGAAATACTAACACAATATAAAAATAATATTTTATTTATTAAAGTTTTAATATTTATATTGTATATAACATGTTAGTCACCAAAATGGTCTTGTTATATTACATATATACATTAAAAAAATAATAATATTTTATAATTGATTATGATTAAAGAGATGCTACAAATGACATTAAAGTTTTAATTGACCAATTATTTTACTATCTATATTCTAGGAGATCATCCAAAGGTAGATCATTGAATATAGTTAGTAATACGAATCATTTCTTACTATAGTCAATAATATGTATACCCAAAGGTAGCATACTTATTTGATTTACGTATGATTTGATTAATTGAAAAGTTTAAATTTAGCATTGATGAAAGTATATGCATTTAAGTACTACCCAAAGGTTGCTTAAATTCAAACTTTAAAGTTTTTATTACAGATTTTGAATCTGTATTAAAGTTTCATGGGCTTAATTATGGAGAATGGTCCGAACAGATCTGGTTTATACTGGGTGTTATGGCATTGGACTCTGCCATATTAACTGATGAGGAGCTCTTAGCCATTACAGAAGATAGCTCCAAATCTAAAAAGTCTCGATATGAGAGATGGGAGCGATCTAACATGTTGAGTTTGAACCTCATGAGGATGATGATGGCGGAAAGTATTAAGCCATCTATGGTGCAACAAGTGTCTTGGGCCTTAGTTGGGCTCCTGAGGTTCGGACTGAGGTCCAACGGGGTTGAAAGGACCTGAGCCCGGTGGGAGCAAGCTTGGCCGCGGGTGAATGCTTTTGTCCTTGACTGGACTTGCGTTGATTGGCCTTCAGTGCATTGATGATATCTGGGGATCTAACGTTGGATTGCTTTGTTTCTAAGTGTGTTGGAAAGCTGGCTGTCTCCTCTATAATGTCCCCAAATTTGGAGATGATCAGACAGTGAGAAAGTCTTCATTGGTTGCCAAACTTCAGACGGCTTGAATTTATCCAAAAATGTATTTTTGCTCCAAAATGCACTCCAAAGCTCTAAGTCTCCTGAAAATCCTTTTAAAACTCCAAAACATGGAAAACACTTATAAACCCTTTAAAATTGAGTGAAAAAACTCGCATAAGATTTTGAAAGTCATCCTTAAAAGTGATCCTTAAAAGTGATCAAAATCAGATGTTATCACCTAACAAGTGGAATTGACCACACACGAATTAGGTCTTCTAAAATACATATTTCTAGGTCTCCAAGTCTTTCTGGTCGTCCTTAGGGCTTTCTTTGAAGAGAGAATGAGCTGGGCATGAAAACGGGCCATTGGGCCAAAAATAGGCTTGTCGCAGAATTGGGCTCTCCAAGGCTGGTACATGTGGGTTCACCGCGGGTGTAAGGCTCTGAGGCGTGGCCAGGAGAGTGTATACTGCGGTCACAAGCTCCTGGACCGCGGTGGTTGGCTACGATGTCCAAACTTCATTCCTTCTCTTGCTTCTTTTGCGAGACTGCAGAACATGTCTTCAGTAAATTGGGTATAACTTATTATCCAACTGTTGGATTGCATCCAATCCAATTGCATTAGAAAGCTGGTTGTCTCTTCTATTTTGTGTCCAAACTTTAGCTTGATCAGACGGTGAGAAGATCTTCATCAGATGTGCTGACGGTCCAAAATTGGCTAAAAGTATATTTTTTTTTTCAATTTACATTGTTTTTGCCTAAGTAACTTGAAAAGAGTCTTGAAACTACAAAGATAGAAAAAAATCATGATAAAAACAGTTGAAGCTATTAAAACTTTTGAAATAGCATAAAAAACACTAGTAAAAATGGGTACAAATATGGTGTTATCAGTACTCTTTTTTGGTGAGGATATCAGAAATCAAAAGTTACTTTCTCTTTCTATTCCTTTTCTGGGTTTGTTCTTAGCTCATTAACGCCAAGGGATCTCTTCTTCCTCAAAGATCCTTTCGCAGGTGAGAACATGATTACTGTTTTACGAACACTAATCCTCTGTTTTATCCTCTGTTTCGCATCTTATAGTTTACCGTATCAGAGCTGCGGCGATTTTGTCCAAGTCGGATGGGTTAAGCGGCTGTTCGTTTTATAGCGATTAATTGGTTGAAATCAGCGATTAATCAGTCAGAATCATTAAAAATCGTTTTTATTCTTTAATTTAAGTAAGAAATCGATAGTTACTAGATAGATCTATCATAATTTGCTATATAACATAAAAGGCATGAAAATGATGTAAATGACGAAGAAATTACAGTGGCGGTGCGGATTAGAGTTTTATAAAGCATAGTTGTGAAGTTGAAGATGAGGGGGTAAAATGGTAATTATCATTTATCAATAAAAATCGAGCAAAAAGGTTAAAAAACGCATCCTCTAGAGATTGAATCTATTACCTGCTCAGCAAATGAACGTACTAAAGCTGCTGGGCCGCATTGAAACATTGTTTCATGTTAGCAGATAATATATAAAACTGCATACTCGTATATAACAACAAAAAATAATCGCCGATTAATCACCATTTAATCTCTGATTACTTTATTAAACGCTAGGCGTTCGTCCACCGCCTGACTAACGCCTAAAGATATTTTGAACATGGATAGAGACTAGAGAGAAATTGTGTCAAATGATACTTAAATATTTAAATATTTTTATTTTTGTATAAATATTAAAATAATTAGTAACATAATTGGAAAGTTTTGGTCTATTTGACCCCACAAATCAAGATTGAGTGACCTTTGGACTTAAAAAGGACACATAAAAAGTTGGATGAACAACCATGTAAGTGTTTTCCTCTGTCAGTCTATACTCAGATTATTAGTCCATAGACTCCATTGGATTTTTTTTTTTCTCCATGGGATCCTTTCCCCTGTATTATCTTAGGAATGTACATAACCTATATTATATCTTAGGTTGAATCGTGTTTTAGCATGCGTAAGTGGAAAACAAGTCGAACATGACACCGATTTAAAAACAAAAGCTCTTTAGAAAAGTACAAATATGCATATATATTGAGTACTGTAATTAAAATAAATATAAAAAACTACCAGATCAAATATTTTGAGACGATTCTGATTTTAGAAATATACTCCCTAATGAAATCATATACAAATTTTATTGTATAAATCCGTAGAGAGAGTTTAGCTTTGATGATGATCCTAATTATCAAGAGAGCGTTTTGCTCATATTTTGTTTTCTTGACTGTCGAGTTCAAGCAAGTAAGTATGCTGCTTGGATCAAGCATGCCATTCTTCTTCTCTTGCTGTTGACAAAAATCATCTACTACTATACATATGATTGTCAAATATTTGGGAGACAAGCTAGCAAAATAGCGAGCATTGGTCACCATTTTAAATGGTTATTAGTTGGTACACCTTCAACAATATTGCTGTAATAAAGCATTTCAGGCTCCGACTTGTTAACAAGTGATGTGAAAAAAAAGCTTTCTTACATTTATGTTGTTACATTTCCTGGAAAAATGTTCTAACATCAGATCATAAAAGAGAGAGCAAATGTGTTTTATTAAACGATGGAGATGGACATGTGGTTGGACTTATGCTGAATAAAACCGGTGAAACCATATCAATGTTTACTTGATACTGTATAGTGACTTGAGCTGCTGACTGATCAACCTGCTGCTATGAATAGCTGATTGAAGCTCAAGATTATCCGACCACCATTGTTCTAACCCGTGCGCCTCAAGAAACTTCTGTTTCCCTTTCGACATCACGAAAAGCTTTGCTACTGCTTGAGGAACACTGTTCACAACAGGACCATTGTTCTCCTTATTGTTCACTTCTCTCTTCTCAGTTACTCCATCTTGGTCAGTGTAGTGGCAGCAGATATAGTCACTATCGTTCACGTATAAATGAGGCACCCATTTTCTCAAATCCACAGAAGATTTCTGAGTCTGTCCGTAGAAGCTCGGTACCCAGTTCCTGAACCCTGAAACAATCTCTCCTTCATTACCATTTGGTATCAAAGGCTCGGTTTTTGGAGGAAGCATTGACATGAGACGTTTCCAAGCAACACCAGCTTTCTCTCCGATGTTTCTTAAGCTCATAGCGAGAGATATAGAAGGTGGATTGAACAAATGGGCGTCTACAAACAACCCTTCTTTAGCCAAGGCTTTACCTACTTGTAATGCAAAACCAGCTCCTAAAGAATGACCCACAACGCAAACATTACTGCTCCCATATCTCTTTGCTACTGATTGCAGCGCCTCGAGAGCGACGTTAAACCTCACAGAACCTTTAAGGCTCTCCCAAGCTAAGAACCGGAGATCATCTTCGATGTCACGTCTCATTGTTAGACTCTTTAGAATCGTTCCTCGTAGCGCGAGTACTGCTTTTGGTGCCCCACTTGGTCTGATGACGACCAAATCTGCCATCGCAGCTGCTCTGTCCCATTCAAGAACGGCGCCGAATATGGATCCATCTCTCTCGTCGATGAGTGTTTGCGATAGCTTGAATTTGAAAGGAATCCACCATTTTGGAGCGAGAGCATTTTGCTCGTTTCTGTTCTCTTGTCTGTCGAGTTCAAGCAAGTAAGCTGCTTGGATAAAGCATGCCATTACTGTTCTCTTATAGTTAGGGTCCTTCCTACATATATACAGAGAAATAAGAACCAAAAGGTTAAAACTTTCCCAAAAAGGTTGAAACTTTTGCTAAGACATTAGCATTTCATACGGAAACAGTTTCATCAAAAGTAAATACTTGCAGAGTTAAAGAGCTGGTATTTCAATTTTGGAAACCTCTCACATTACATGATTAGCTTCAGACTAAGGGTAATGAAGCACAATGCTAGGCAAAAATGGATTGAAAATGGTTCTTAATCATGGAAGAAATTAAGAAGACATAATAGGGCTAATTAGATCATGAAGCAGAGTAGTGCAGCTATAACATGGCCAATCTTAAAGGTTAAAACTTTCCCAAAAGATTGAAACTTTTGCTAAGACATTACCATTTCATACTGAAACAGATTCATCAAAAGTAAACACTTGCAGGATTAAAAATTGGAATTTCTTTTTTAGAAACTTCTCACAAAACATTACTAGACATAATTACGGCTAAGTATATCATGAGGTAGAAGCAGAGTAGTTGCAGCTATAAACATGGTGAATCTTAAGAACTTATGTCTTCTCGATCGAAACAAACTAAATTTCTCCCAAAAAAAGGAAACAAAATCTGTAATTTACACAAATGACTAAAGCAAACAACAGATTAAGACCAACTCAAGTTTTGCGATCCGTTCAGATCCGATAATAGAATCAGGTTTTGCTGCAATGTCTCTGAAACTTGAGATTCAAAGACATAGAAACCCAAGTAAAACAAAAACTGTCTTAAAATCAACAGAAAAAAACCCAAAAACAGAAACTTTTCATTGATTTTTTTTTGTAAACAGAGCAATCTTACCAACTGGAATTGATGAGATCTCTCCAATTAGGAGAAGCTACGTTTCTAGGTCCCGAAACGTGAAACGCGTAAGGATGATGAGCTTCCTCTTCCTTCACCACCACCGTCTTCGGAGTCGCCGGCGAAGAAGCCATAGCCGCCGCCATTAACGCCACGGATTCAGATTCCATCGTATCATTTTCCATCACCGGCCCACAATTTGCCATCAACATTTTAGAAAAAAAACCCTCTCTGTTTCTTCTTCTTCTTCTTCGGTTTAGGGTTCTTCTACGCAACCACAGAATCAGAGCACTCTCTTCTTAGTGGGGTTTTTGGAATTTTACTTTTGGAGAGAAATGCAAGTGGAAACATTCGTATTCGATCGCATGGGAATCGGATTCAAGCGTTGGAACTGTGAAAAACAAAAAAAAGGTTGAATTTTTTTAGATTGTGATTAATGTTTGGAAATAGATTTAATTAAATGTTTTGAAACGCCTGAGATTTGCGGATCTATCAAACGGTCATCTCCTTTTTGTTGTCGGCCTCTATGTAAATACCATATATACCCCTTACGTATTATGCGTGTAAATGTCTTTGCTTCAGGGGTAAAACAGGTAGAACGATAAAATAGTCCACGGTGGAGTGTGGAAGCCAGATTGCAAGCGCGTATGTGCGCTTTGTGAAGGTTTCTCACCTTTCAGTATTGCTTACGTTAAATGATTTTTAAAAAAACAGGAAAAATAACATTTTAATCCTCAACTTTCAAAATTCAGCAAATTTAAGTAAATTATAACTTCAACGTTTTAAATCACAAATTTATTTTGAATCTATTATATTAAAGGGTGATTTTTTTAATG
This sequence comes from Eutrema salsugineum, assembly GCF_000478725.1. Classification (NCBI taxonomy): domain Eukaryota; kingdom Viridiplantae; phylum Streptophyta; class Magnoliopsida; order Brassicales; family Brassicaceae; genus Eutrema; species Eutrema salsugineum. Next base: position 14,824,060 of record NW_006256829.1, read on the forward strand.
AATATTAAATTTATTTGAACTAAAAAAAATCGTTTTTACATCATAAATACTAACATATTAAAAAAACAAGTTTAAAAGCATCTCATTTGCATCAATATTAAAATGTGATTTGCATCAATATTACTTCAATGAGAACAAATTAGAAAACTACCATCAAGAAGCAGTCAATTAAGTGAGGTATGGGAAGTCAACAAGAAAAAAAAAGGTGAAAAAGACAATATAGGTAACTCTAAACACATCAAGTCTTACCACTAAAAGCCTTTTGATATATAACCTTGAATGTTTTGTTTAATATTTTTTTGATGAGAATCACTGAAACATTTAATGAATATTAAGAGCTAGATGACTGGAAGTTAGTTCTAAGTGTGTGGATTTTCGCATGATGGATTAACGGATTAGTTATGTTTGTATTTTGGTGAGATTTTCTAGACTTGATTTGATTGATGCATTGTCCATAATTAAGGTCTAGAAGTATGGTTGCTGATATTTTTGAGTTCCCTCTCATTTCTATTGAATGATATTTTTCCAGATTTGATCTTGTTTTATTTGAGGACAAACAAAGTCTTAAGTCTGGGGGAGTTGATCACCGTATTTATACCCATTTTCACCATTGATTTCAAATGATTTTTCAATGGTTTTAATCAGTTTTATGACTTTTATTATGATTTACATGTATTTGTAGTTTCAAGGCTCTTTTCAAGAAACTTAGGGAAAATGATGGCAAAATGGACGAAATCCACTTTTTCAGCTCAGAGACTGTCAGAAGTTCAGCCTCAAATGAAGACTTTTTCACCGTCTGATCCAGCTCAAATTTGGAGAAAATAAAGAGGAGACAACCAAATTTCCATAGCATTTTACATCACAAAGATCCAACGGTGCAATCAAAAGATACGTGGAGGACAAGTTGACCAAACTCATTGGCCCCAGAAGGCTCTCACCCGCTGGAAAGTGGCATTTTACCTGTCCTGGAAGACTTTCTCCCCCGGTGGACCTAATGACGAGCCACAAGGTCCAACATCAAAGTACATTTCGCCATTCCTCTTCAGAGAAGCCCTAAATGAGACTTGGAAGACCTTAGGACCTATAAATACATTTTTTTAGCAGTCTTAAACGGTTGTGTGCTCCTATAATGAGATTTTGAGCCACCAAAATTTATTTTTCTAGGGTTAGGCGATGGAGATGGGAATTTTTCCCCTGATCCGTTTTTCTTTCTCCTTTTTATTTAATTAACTTTTTTGTTTCATCTGTTGCATTCTTTCATATCTTTTATCATTCATTGCATCATGTAGATTTGTCCTAGAGAGTCAAGTTGTTTGAAGAGTTTTCGATAGGCATACATTTCGATTAAGATTTCTAAGTTTCTAGACCATATTCTAGATCTCATATCTTCTAAGTTGTTCATATTGTATGAGAGTAGATTCATGACCTATTCTCTGAGCCTAGGATCGATCAGAGCCACAAGAGTGCTGTATCAGATCATTCATACCTAGCTTCAGAAGAACATAGTCGCTATAGGAGTCGAGAGCTACCTGTAGAGAAGATGTGAGTAGACGAATTCGATATATAATGCATGATCTTAGTTCTGGCATGAGAGCGAGAGTAAATTTTCAGATCTGAGTGATTAGTTGATTAAGATGGCGAGAGTTGGTTAATCATACACATGTCTATTCTAGTTCCATGCAGATCCCAGAAACAGATGAAGATAAATCTCCCAAAAACTAATTGGAAATGCCACCAAACATCGATTAGAGTAAACCGGAGAAGTCTAAATCGCCACCTATGAGTTTAGAATCTATAGTTTGAGTCGATATGCTTGAGATATTCTTTTAACAATTCATATGAATTGCATCTTATTTCTTGTGAATATTATATTAGGTTTAGTTTAGGATTCTTAACCAAAAATCCCAAAAATTCCATGAGTTTATGACTTTACTTATTTCCGAGTTTGTTGTTTCTCGCAGATTAGACATCCTCCCTGTGGATCGACAGCCTAAGTCCTACAACGTACATTTGTGCACTTGCAGACACTAGAGTTTTATAAATTTAAAACTTTTTGAGGACCAATGGGCTTGTTAAAAACAAACTTTGGGCCCGCAAGCCCATCAGTAACAACAGATAAACATGTACCTTTCAATAATCGCCGCGGAATAAAAAGACGGCGGTGCAAAAGATTTGTCGACCATGTTTGGAGGTTCAAACCCAGCAATAACGTTATAGAGACTCGCCGTAAAAAACGACAGGTTGATAGTGACGGAAAAAGTCTCGTCGTGCAAACGAGATAGAGAGTCGTAGAAAATAGGGGATGAGAGGATATGGATGTGATAGAAGTGTTTTGAAATTCAAAAATAAATTTCAGAGACCTAAGCTTACCTATAAAGGTGTGGAAAAATAATTTGAATTAAAGGTAAAGCTGGATGAAAAAGAAAGATGTCAGAGAAAAAGTAAAATGTAAAAACGTATACGTTATAAGACATATGAGGTGTTAGAGTGGAAAAAAGCTGAGAGGGTATTGGGTACTTTCCACTCTATAAAAAAATGAGATTTCACTCACCTAAATACCTCTTGTCGTCTTGCTACGACACTAAATTTCTCTATATTAAAACAAATGCACTTTTAGTATTTGTTTCCAAATTTAAAATTTAAAATTCAAACTATTTTTGTAATCAAATTTAATTCTAAAAAATAGATATTAATTTAAATTACTTTAGACTTCCTTAAATATATGTTAGATTTAATTTAACTTTTAAATTTTATATAATATTTTCAGAATAAAAAATATGTTTAACGAATACCTTATTGTATTTTTTAATCATATTCAATCAAACTAAAATTTTACATATTGAAAACTGATAAGTATTAATATTATATGGTGATTTGATCCAAGTTAGGTTTTTTTTTATATATAATTGTGATTTTATGCGAGTTAGATTATCAAAATATGTAAAATATTAAAATAAAAATTATTTCAAAATTACTAAATATTTATAATATATAGTTATATCAACAGAAGGGTTAGAATCATGGTTTTAAAATCATAGTCTTTTTCGGATCAAAAGAATGAGCGAGTTAGAAATATGTTTTTATAAAAATTGTCATTTTTCGATTAATAAAACAACCTGGTTAGAATTATGGTTTTATGATCGTGGTAATAATAATACTAGAATAAAAAAATTAAATCTAAACACAAAAATAAAATTTGTCACTTATTAGAAAAATTATATCTATAAAGTAAATATAAATTACATTACAAATTTTGATTAAAAAGATATTCTTGATGCAGGATAAAATCTAGTTTTTCTTTAAATCACAAACTTTGTTAGACTCAGTCAAATCACAAACTTTTACGAGCAAAGAAGAAGAGTGCATTATTGATGGGACTTTGCCCAAACCAAGTAAAGATAGCCCAGATCTTGAATTGTGGCTGAGTATTAACTAGATGATTGTGGGATGGATTCAGACTTCTATTGAGCCTCGAGTTCGTTCAAGCGTAACGTTCATCTCCTCTGCTCAAATTTGTGGGATAATATGAAAAACGTTTTGAAGTGGATAATCAGGAGTTTGTGCATCAATTGAGGGAGCTGTTGGCTTCTTATCGATGCACTTTCCAAGAAATGCTTTTCTTTGAGAGCTTTCTCCACGTGCAGTTCGTTCTCAGTAGCCTATCGTCTTTTCGCTTTCTATGCCGATCTATTGTTATCTCTAAGGGAGAGGACCCTGGAGCAGCATTTGGTGGTTTCCCGCTTGGCTGTACCACGACACAAAACAGACAGGCCGTGATCGACCAAAGAGTTAAGAAGTGGTAGCTTTTGAAGTATGAGAAATTTGATGCAAGGAGAGATGGAAGCGCTTGAGCTAAATAAGACCTTTAATGTTTGCGATTTGCAACCTGGAAAAGCCATCGGGAATATATATGTAGGTATACAAAATTTAGTATAATGCTGGCAGTACAATCGAGAGATACAAGTCTCGACTTGTCGCTTTAAGAAATAAGCAAGTTGAGGGAGAAGATTTGATGAAACCTTTGCTCATGTCGCAAAATGACCACTATTCATGGTTTATTACATGTTATTGCTGGAAAGGGTTGGTTTGTTCACCAAATGGACGTGCACAATGCTTTTTTCCATGGCGATCCTAAAGAAGAAGTATATATGAAGCTCCGCAAGGTCTTCGTCATTCTGATCCCAATAAGGCCTGCAGGTTGCACAACTATATCTATGGTTTAAAACAAGCTTCTTGGTGTTGGTTTGAGAAGTTAACTGAGGTACTTAAGAAATTTGGATTCAAACAAGCTTATGGTGATTATTCTATGTTCATGTTCAGTCGCGTTGGTGTTGAGTTAAGAATCCTCGTCTATGTTGATGATCTCCTTGTATGTAGTGTAAGATCCAAGTTCTGGATGGTGTGTGACACACAAAGACGACGTGGACAGAAGAGCTTTGTGAGAGTGACGTGGCAGTAACTGATTGGACGACTCAAAGAGATTTCGTGAGGAGCAAGCAGGATTGCGATGAAAGGATATTTGGAAGATCTGATACTGAAGAATCATAGAAGATCTCAACAAAAGGAAAGTGTATATTCACTAGCTGTGTAATGCAAAGTGGTATATATACGGGAGTCTAACCTAGGGATTGGGTTAGCACTTTAGAAGAATTATTGAGAGAGTTCACAAGAAAACTAGAGAGAGAATTAGGTTTCTTGGTGAGTGTTCTAAGTGGTGCAGCACAACTGTTGTTGGGTTATACTTGGGTAGATTAGGAATTGGTCAGTGTCGAGTTGCTTGTTAAGCAAGGTCGTGTAATTCTGATTTGACAGATCTTGAATAGATTGTCTAAGCGATTTCTAATAAAAGGCAAAAGGTTTTTGCAATTCTATCGTGTGCTACACAAGTCTCTGTTTCACCGGTTTTACATTTGGTAGCAGAGCGGAACACCTTTAGGCTTAACGCCTTCTTACAGGTGGAGGTCCTGAGGACGAAATGGAGACTACTAAGTATATTGCTGTGCAGAAACCACTGCGTCTTGATGCTGGAAACTTTGGTCACTGGAAAGCTCGCATGAGGCATGTGATCCGAGGAATTGATGAGGATGCATGGACTGCAGTGGAAGAAGGGTGGACTGCTCCGGTTATTGCTACAGTCGGCGACGATGGAATCACTAAGAACTACCCCAAACCAAAGAACACATGGACAGATGTTGAGAAGAATGCTTCAAAATTCAACTCGAAGGCCATCAATGCTATCTGTGAAGCAGTTGAGCTGGATGAATTCAGTCTGATACAAGGGTGCTCATCTGCTAAGGAAGCATGGGATATACTGGTGAATCATTTTGAGGGAGATACGAGTGTGAAGCGATCGAGACTGGATCATCTGGCTTCTCAATTCGAAAATCTCAGGATGGAAAAGGATGAGTCGATCACTAGTTTCACCACAAAGATCAGCACTCTTGCAAATGAAGCGTTTGTTCTTGGGAAAAGTACAAAGACAAAAAGCTTGTCAAGAAGCTCCTCCGATGTCTTCCACCTAAGTATGCAGCACAGAAGACAGTGGTAAAGTATTCCATGGATTCAGATGACATGAAGTTTGACACGCTGGTTGGCATGCTCAAGGCCGAAGAATTGGAAGCTACGGCAGATGAAAAGGTCAAACAGAAAGATCTGGCATTTGCAGCTACAACTGAAAATGACAGAGTGAGTCAGATGGAGGAACAGCTAAGTCTGTTAGCTAAGAACTTCAATAAGATGCTGAAACGGGTAGAGAAAGGACAGAACAAGTCCTCCAGGTTTCAGAAAACTGATTCAGACAGAGGAAACTCTCGCAACTTCCGTTCAGATGGGGATCGAACAGGTATGAAAAAGGAGATGCAGTGTCATGAGTGCGAAGGTTATGGACATTTCAGAAATAAATGTCCACTAACTAAGCGGAAAGAACTTAAGTGTACTGAATGCAGAGGTTTTGGCCATATGCGAAGTGAATGTCCAAATGGATCAAGATCAAAAGAGAAATCACTCGTGGCCTTGGGTGAGTCTGAGTCTGAAAGTGAAGAGGAAGAAGATGACGAAAATCAAATGCTGAACTTTGTTTCATTTGTGGCGACTGGTGACAAGGACGACAAGGAAGAGATTCAGCAGGTCATGGACTCAGAAAGTGACGATGAGGATGTGGAGTTTGATGCCAAGGTTGAATACCGAAAACTGTATGACAACTGGGTTCAGCTGAGCAAAGATAATCTTCAGCTGATAAAGGATAAGGCAATGATGAAAGCGCAAATTAACATCCTTGAAATGGAGAAAGATCCAGTGGAGGATGTCTTGGAGAAAATTGAGAATCTCAAAGATGAGAAAATCAATTTAGATGCTCTGAAGGCTGAAAAAATCAAGAATCAGGAACTGGAAATTAAACTCGAGAATTTGAGGGAAGTTTGCAGGCTAGAAAAAGATAAGAGCATCAATCTTCAGTCCCAACTAACTGAAAATCATAAAAAGATAAGGATGTTGAACACAGGTGCGGAGAATCTTGATCAAATCCTTTCCATGGGCTTACCTCCCAAGAAGAACTGGGGTCTGGGATATGAAGGTGCTGTTGGGAACAGTGGAACTGCATATGGAAACATGTCTAACTTTGTCCATGGAGGTACATCCCGAAGTGAGCCTGTCCAAGTGGAACCTGAGCCTATTGGAGAAAGCTTGGTACAGGTTAAGGAGAATCATCCTCAAGCGAATCAGACTCAGAAGGCACATCAAGGTACGGATGCCAATCAAGTTCCTGTGAAACGTGCTAAACACACCAAACGATGCTGTTTCTTCTGCAAGAAACCAGGGCACAAAAAATTCAGATGCTACAAGTTCAGGAACAAGATCAGAAGCGCATGGAGACGAAATGTTGCGTATCTGGAGCCTAAGCAATGGGGTAAAGTGTGGATTGACAAGCGCGATCTGTATGGAACACCGTCACCAAGAACAATACCTGCAGAAGTTGTCTTTGATCATGCTCAAGAAGAAGGGGTTGTAGAAGTGGTTTGTAATTCCGCTTCAAAGGAGGTAACAGCTGTAGTTGTGTGCAATCTTGCACGAATTCAGTTTGAAGAAACCAACCACATAGCCAATGTGGCCTACACGTCATCTCAAGGACATGTAGGTGATGCTTGGTACTTTGACAGTGGATGTTCAAGACACATGACCGGGAATTGTGACCTGTTTGACACAATCAGCATTGTCAAAGCTGGAAATGTTACATTCGGTGATGGAGGACAAGGAAAAATACAAGGAGTAGGGAACTTGGAGAGAGACGATCAACCCCAACTCCTGAATGTTTTCTATGTCCGCGGTCTCAAAGAAAATCTCATCAGTGTGAGCCAATTGTGTGACAAAGGGCTTAAAGTTATCTTCACCCGTGTGGATTGCAAAGCAGTGGATGAAAATGGAAACATTGTTCTTCTGGGCATCAGGTCAGGGAATAATTGTTACATGTGGAGTCAGTCCGATCAATGTCTTTCAGCAAGAGAATCACACATGGAACTGTGGCACAAGAGACTCGGTCATATGAACACTCATGGACTAAGTCGTCTTGTAAAAGCTGAGGCAATAAGAGGAATACCAGAACTGGGTGCTCCAGGAGATAGTGTGTGTGAAGCATGCAACCGTGGGAAACAGATTAAGGTACAACACAAGGCAGTCTCCGAAATCAGGTCAAAGAAAGTTCTCGAACTCATCCATATGGATCTAATGGGTCCTGTTCAGACTGAGAGCATTGGAGGAAGAAGATACATTTTTGTATTGGTTGACGACTTCTCAAGATTTACCTAGGTGAGGTTCTGCGTGAAAAATCTGAAGCAACCAATAGCTTCAAGATCTTGGCTCTTCAGCTCAAAACTGAGAAAGGGAACATTGTGCAAATTAGAAGCGACCATGGAGGGGAGTTCCAGAATGAGCTGTTTGAACAATTCTGCAACAGCCAGGGAATCCGACATCAATACTCTGCCCCAAGAACCCCACAGCAGAATGGGGTAGTTGAAAGAAAGAATCGGACTTTGCAAGAGATGGCGAGGGCCATGATGCTGGGTAATAATGTTCCAACTAGATTCTGGGCTGAGGCCATTAATACGGCATGTTACATCATCAATCGAGTTTATGTGAAGCCAGGGACCAAGACTACTCCATATGAAATCTGGAATGGTCGAACACCGAATGTGAACTACTTTCATGTGTTTGGGTGTGTGTGTTACATACTTAATGACAAAGACAATCTGGGAAAGTTTGATTCCAGAAGTGATGTAGGTATGTTCCTTGGTTATTCGACACATAGCAGAGCCTTTCGAGTCTACAATCAATGTACCAGAATGATTTCTGATGCCATCAATGTTGTCTTTGATGACAAAAGCAGTTATTCTGTGGATGAGATTGCCTCTGTTCCATTGTGTGACTCAGAAGTTCATGTAGAGGAGAGCCTTATCGAGGACACCAAGGATGAAGTGATTCAAGATGTTGAGGTGGCTGACGAACCTCAAGTCCCAGTTCAGGTTCATAGAAATCACTCTCCAAACGATCTAATTGGTAACCTGGATGAGAGGAGAGTCACACGTGGTAAGAAGATTGATTTCAAAGAGCTGGCAAAATTGGCTTGTTTCATCTCCTTTGTTGAACCAAGTACGGTGATCGAAGCCTTGAATGATGAATTCTGGGTAGCTGCATGTCATGAGGAGTTAGAGCAGTTTGTTCGACTAGATGTCTGGGATCTAGTTCCAAAACCATCCCACGTGAATGTTGTTGGTACTAAATGGATCTTCAAAAATAAAACTGATGAAGATGGGAATGTCATTCGAAATAAGGCAAGACTGGTTGCTCAGGGGTATTCTCAGATAGAGGGAGTTGACTTCGATGAAACATTTGCTCCTGTGGCACGCCTTGAATCCATTCGGTTACTCTTTGGGATCGCATGTAAACTCAAAATCAAGCTCTACCAGATGGATGTGAAGAGTGCCTTTCTCAATGGGATTCTGCAGGAAGAGGTATATGTGGCTCAACCTAAAGGCTTCGAAGATCCACAGTTTCCAAACCATGTATACAAGCTGAAGAGAGCCTTATATGGATTGAAACAGGCTCTAAGGGCATGGTATGAGAGACTCACTCAGTTTCTTCTTCGTGCTGGATATCTGAGGGGAAGTGTTGATAACACCCTGTTCATTAAAGTTGAGAGGTCTGAGCTTCTGGTGGTTCAAATATATGTTGATGACATCATTTTTGGAGGAACCCACCAAGACCTTGTGGATACCTTTGTCAAAATCATGACAAAGGAGTTTCAAATGAGCATGGTTGGAGAACTGAGCTACTTTCTTGGCCTTCAGGTTAAACAATCCAAGGATGGGATTTTTGTGTCTCAAAGCACATATGCTCGAAACCTGGTCAAGAGATTCGAGATGGAGACCTGCAAAGTTGCCAAAACTCCAATGAGTACAACCAGCAAACTGTCAAGAGATGAAGAAGGTGAGAAAGTGAGTGAGAAGCTCTACAGGGCAATGATCGGAAGCCTACTTTATCTGACAGCTAGCCGACCTGATCTGTGTCTCAGCGTGGGTCTGTGTGCTCGTTACCAAGCATGTCCTCGTCAGTCACACTTGACTGCGGTCAAGCGGATCATCAAATACGTACGAGGTACGCTGGACTATGGTTTGTTTTACACCACTGAGACTAACACAAATCTTGCAGGCTTTTGTGATGCAGATTGGGCAGGTTGTCTTGATGATCGGAAGAGCACATCTGGAGGATGTTTCTTTCTGGGTAACAATGTGGTTTCGTGGCACAGTAAAAAACAGAATTGCGTCTCTCTTTCCACAGCAGAGGCGGAATACATTGCACTTGGAAGCTGTTGCACACAACTCTTATGGATGCGACAAATGCTGGCTGACTACGGTATTCAAAATGACCCTTTTGTGCATTGTGATAACAAAAGTGCCATAGATCTGACGAAAAATCCTGTCCAACATTCTCGCACCAAGCATGTAGATATTAGGCATCATTTTGTCAGGGACTTAGTTGAGGAGAAACTTGTCATCATCAAGCATGTAGCATCTGAGCACCAACTTGCGGATATCTTCACAAAACCTCTTGATCTCAATACTTTTCTGTATCTTAGAAAGGCGTTGGGAGTCTGTGAACATTAAATTCATATCTGTAGAGGTGATTATCAAGGTGTATGTTTTTTTTTGTACAGTTTTGTCTGTGTTAACACCTCTTGTTGAGCAAGTTCTGTGTCAGGGAATGGTCTGTGTGTAATCCAGGGTGTGTGCAAGGCTGATACGTTGCCATGATGAGCGTCACTCATACTGGATTGAGATGCTACCACATTTCAGTCTGGTTATGATCACTGACAGGAATGGTTGAACATGGATATGGGCTGGGTGTCATGTGCTAAGGGGAGTACTTCTATGCCTGTCAAGGGTCGTTTCCAGTAGTGTGTGAATGCGCCTCAACTGAGGGATGGCAGCACAAATGAATAGACAGTGACAACAACTGGAACACAATCCACTAATGCTTCATGCTCTCTTGCGAAAAAAAAAAAAAAAAAAAAAAGGATGTGTGAATGCTCCTTGGCTAAGGGTACGCAGCACATGCACTATGTTAAACACAGTGTGGTCAAAATGTCCTTGTTGTTGTCATGGCATAGTACCCCCTGAATCCGATGGCGAAGTGGACACGTGACTCATCTATCTCATACCCGTGTTCCACACAAACCTCATTCCATCTGCCATAAACGTCTGGATCGCACCGGGACATCTCCTGCTCAAAATGAGTGAGGTGAAAGCACTTCAGCTGAAGGAATGGCTGCCTCACTTGCTCACGAGTTGATTTCTTGCTTCTTTCCTTCAATCTGCCACCTTTGGTAATCACCTCTCCTTATGTGAGCTGTAAATAAGAGTGTTTTTTTTCCGCATTAATTCTGCATTTTGGTGTTTAGGTGTTGGTTTGTCTAAGTGATGTTCATGGGTCACTCGATCACAGTTTCTATGTGATGTCTTGTATGTTACTCATGCTTGGTTTGTGTCACTCTGTGGATTTTTTTTTTGGGCCTCGTAGCCCATTGTTATCGGGCTTATCTTG
>NW_006256829.1:14835496-14840105 GCF_000478725.1 Eutrema salsugineum
CTCAATCTATGTCTCGCCGTACACGATCTCAAGCCTCCAAGCTGATGGAGTCTGCAATTGCGGCCTCTCGTCGGGAACCTGACGACAATGACACTCTTGCCTCCGCTCTCCGCCGTCAATCTGCCAAGAAGAAGGCGAGCAAACGCCATGGCAAGTCTGTCATCATCGTGTCTGATGACGAAGACCGCAGCTCTGACTCCAGTCGCTCCTCTCAGCCTCCGCCGCACTTCGAAGATCCTGCAAATCTGTTCTCCAATCCCGTTGCTGAATCTGGTGATGAGGAGATGCTTGATGGGTCTGGTGATGAGCGAGAGGGTCCTCCCAACTCATATGTCGATCTTGAGTCTCGCTATCGCGCTAATCGTGAGACTACGCTGGCTCGCGACCACATGCAACCCGAGCTCGCTCGTCCTCTTCGATACTCTCGCGAGAACTTTGCTTCCGCTGCCGCTCGTGAGAGGTATGATTCCCTCCGGCTTCGTTCGTTTCATGACCAGAAGTTTCTTCCTTTGGATGACTCTCAGCTCGTCGGAGTGCGCCGCCTCTTGGATGCCGTGAACATGACCTACACGGTTCTGGACGTTGAACCGTATCGGCCTACTGTGGTTCACGAATTCTATGCCAATTTGCCGGATTTAGAGTATCGTAATGGGATTAATCTGGTGTTCATCCGTGGTGAGATGTATGAGTTCACGCCTGATATCATCAATCGGATGTTTCTGTTGGATGAGAATTCTCCGACTGGAGACTGGGATCAGATGAATATTGATGAGGCTGTCCAGGTTGTCTCCGGTGGAAGGAAACATCGGTGGGAAGGGTTTGCGTCCAAACATCTCAAACCAGAGTATGGGGTTCTCTACAAGCTCTGTTGCAGGAATTGGATTCCTTCCTCCAACCATACCACGATGGTAAAGGATCGAGTGAAGTTCGTGGCCTCTCTCATTCGTGGTCATCCGCTCAATTTTGGCCGAGAGAAGAACTTGTGGAGATTCCTTGCTGAGTTGATATATATCTGAGTATGACTTTGCATTGCATAATTGAGCATGAACATCAGATGCTGCTGTTTCAACGCATCATTCCTGGACATCGTGGCGATCTACCAATGCAAGGATTTCCTCTACGGATCACCTTTGCTTGAGGACAAGCAAAGGACAAGTGTGGGGGAGTTGATATGTTCATAATTTGCATCATTTAGGTTGCATAAATCATTCCAAATCATGTTTTATTTCATGCATTTTAGGTCCTTAGGGTTTGTTTTAGAACTTAGGAGATGCATTAGGTCCCAATGAGTCTATTGCATGTTTTGAGTGTCTATCAGGTGAATATGGAGCTGAAAAGATGAATCCAGGAGGTGGAATGGTGAGCAAAGCTTGAAAAAAGTGGAAAATTGGGTCCTGGGAGATTATCGGCCATTCTCGCTGGCCAGGAAGGTTTTACCGGCCATTTCCATGTACCGCGGGTGAACTTTGTCGACCAAAACACGTACCGCGGTCAAGTCTCTCGGCCAAAATCTCCGGGTGCAAACACGTTTCCGAAATCGCCTGTCCGGGGAACCTTCCGGTCAGATTTAGCTGTCGGAGTCTTCACAAAGGTTGGAGATAATTGAGTCAAGAGTTCATAACAGTTGGAATCAAGGCATTTGGACCACAGAACTGAAAGATATGGTAATCGGAAGACGAACAGGTCTCGCACTCATTCCGGAGCAATCCGATACCCCTGAATGATCGCCTGTCCGGGGAGCCTTCCGGTCCGATTCAGACGGCGGGTGCTTCATAGAAGTTGGAGAGCATTGCATCACGGTCTCTTAGCAAGTAGAATCGTGGAATTCGGACGCGTGAGCAGAGAGATAAGCTTGTCGGAAGGAACCCCAGTCTCGCAGGTATTCCGGACCGAGCAGATCAGTTCTGAAGGATGCGAAGGACGGTGCACTTCCAGGCCGATTCAGCTTCCGGGTCCTTCATGAGAATCAGAGACATTTGAGTCTTCTTTCCAGAACGTCCAAGAGCATTCAATTCGGATCTATGAGCAGAAAGATACGGTCTCCGGAATGGACACATGTCTAGACGCCTCTCTCTGGTCGTGTACATGCACTGCAAAGATGTGCCCTCCAGGAAGTCTTACACTTCCCAAGCACCGAAGCTTCCTTCACCAAAGTTGGAGATAAATGAGTCCTCTGTCTTCTGCAACCAAAATCATTCAATTCGGACAAGTCTCATAGGAGTTACACTCTCCGGAATGCGAAGTGGTCTAAGCTGCTCTGGATGCTGCGAGATGGTCTTGCGACTTGGTTAACCCGCAGGCCTGAAGATGAACGCCTGAATGCTGATGCTGCGAGTTGATATATGCGGGTAAACTATCACTGGAAGAGGTCTGAAGCTCAAGAGCAAGAGAAATGCTAAGTCCACAATCGTGCGACTTAGGCATGCGAGTTAGCCGCGCCTGGAACTATGCCGCAGCAACACTCGCAAATCACTCCGACTTGAGCCTGCGACCTAGGTGCAATAGAGACCAACCCGCACAGTTTGTACATTCCCCAGAAACCGCCTTAGCCCTGCGAGTTGGAGAGGAAGGAGACCAAGCCGCAGCAACACTCGCAAAACACTCCTACTTAGGCGTGCGGCTAAGACAAGGCGATTCAGGCTTCACAAGACAAGTCTTCATCTACTGCGACTTAGGTGTGCGACCTGGGACATACTGGACTGACCCGCAGGATTTCCACTTGACCCAACTGAGCCGGGTCAGTACCCAGTTTGTCCTGGGCTGACCCGGTCCATTAGCACTAGGTATATATAGTTTTTTTGGGAGAAAAAAACCCATGTATGTTATCTTCTCTCTTAGTTTCTCTCTAGTTTTCTTTCCTTTTTAGTGTAAAAACGTTTTTGATTAAGAGAGATCTCAAGGATTTAATCAATCTAAGTCTGTTTCTCATCATCTCATCATCTCATTTCTGCTTCTAATCATGATTAACATCATCTCTTGCAAAAGATTAGATGTGTTCTTCATGATTAGTGAGTAGTCATCTTTTAAGCTTCTAGGTGTGTAGATTAGGGTGCTTAGATGTAGATTAATGATTGTTTAAGCTTAGATTCTCTTCTCCTTTCCTTAGTTAGCTGATCCTAATGCTAGATCCTTGCACATCACTTGGGTCTAGAATCTGGGTTTTTCATGCACCAAAAGTGTTTGATGAAATGCCTGAATGAAAGCTAACTAAGGGTTTATGCATTAATGTCATGGGAATGATTGTTAAATGCATGAATGGCATATTAGAACTGTTTCTTAATGCTCATTGATTCATATTTCACAAATGATGATTTGGTTTGAAAATGGATTAGTGTAGAGGTTAGTGCCTTCATGAGAGGATTAATCTAGATTAGAGTTCTAAGTTAATTGGAATTTGAGATCAAGTGATGCTTGCTTTATCTTTCTGTATAAGATTCAGTCTTTCTTAGCTCTTATTTTGATGCACAAAGAGGCTGTCTGGTCATGTTAGACTTGGAACCTTATGCTTGTTAAATTGCTTATTCACTAATGGGAATTAGTCTTGAATTGGTAATTAACAAAGGGATTTCTGTCATGAGAATGAATTAATCTGAATTGGAAGTCTAGACTAAAGATTTGCAAGTGTTGCATTGTTTGCTTAGCATCATGAATTCACATTTAAAGCACCCTAATCAATGATCACATCTAGAGGTTTAGCTTTCTTTTTATTTGAATTTGAGTGTTTGTTTAGTTTCTCTTGCTTGTTTAATTCTTAATTACTGTTTGTTCTTGCTTGTTTTGTTATATGCTTTTAGATAATCTTGGTTACCAACTCATCTGCTTATTAGACTTGGATTAAGAATTGATCCTCATAGTTCTAGTGTCTAGAATCTCTCCATTTGGATTGATACCTCAAGTGCTACAATGACATGAGTAGTTGAGGAATTGATCAAGGATTGAAAAATTCCTACTATCATTCGCCTACTCTTCCCACCTTGGCTGCGGATCTCGATCAACTTGCCCGTTGGATACGCCGCATTCAGCTACGTCTCAAAGGTAAGTGCTCTTGATTTTCTTTCTTGGTCCGTGCTTTCTTGTTTTTTTTCTCTAAATGTGCATTCAAGCAGGGGGAGAATATGGGACATCGGCCTCGTCATGTGATCCTGTTATGGAATCTGACACTGAGGGGGAGCAGCAGGAAGAGGAAAAGGGGGATGATGACGAGTGATTGAGTTATCATTGTTTTGATGTTGTTGGTTGTTTAGGTTGAATTTTCTGGTTGTTATGTTGGCACCACATGTGTGTGTTTGACTCTTATTTTCTCCTCGTTTTTTTTAAAGAACTTATGGATGAATTTGGAATGACGATGCCTTGCCTTGATCTTATCCTGGATTTGTGTGTATGCTTGGCTATTGCTTGTGTGCGTGCTGTTTTGGTCATGGTTCTTGCAGGGAGCTTGAATTGACACATTCAGACAAAAAGGGGGAGAATGTAAGATCCAAGTTCTGGATGGTGTGTGACACACAAAGACGACGTGGACAGAAGAGCTTTGTGAGAGTGACGTGGCAGTAACTGATTGGACGACTCAAAGAAGATTTCGTGAGGAGCAAGCAGGATTGCGATGAAAGGA